>NC_048899.1:5520985-5700520 GCF_011077185.1 Oxyura jamaicensis | reverse complement strand
CCCCCCCCCCCGCAGCGTCAGTGTACTATCTTCTGGTCACTAAAAGCAGATAAAGGGGAATATATTTTACATTAGAGGTTTATCCGAGGCACTTGTATGTAAAAGCAGGATCAGCATACGTATATTTTTTAACCAGCTTTATTCTTCTTAGGAGCAAAAATATTCAGTTTAATAATTTTTATTTTTAACTCTACTGAAATTGATTTAATGTGAACTGTCAGCAAGATCAGGGTTTCTGGAGTAGCTTTATGGTTCATCTTATTCTACTTAAATAAAGCAAGAAATTGTGAACAAGTGTAAAAGAATACAATTCTGCCAGAAAAGTATACTATTGCCTTTCACTGTCATGACCTAAACAACTATCTGGACAGTGCACCCTATCACAGCATTACTGTTCTCCCACATACAGTCAGGAATTGATAGTCTAGTTCTGTTTTTACTCACAGTCACACAGTTCTAGAAAAAGCCGGTGTTTATTTGTCCGTGACGGAGCAGTACGCTTCGCTTGTTTATGCCAAGTCCTTCCTCATTTTGTGCATCTGTTTCATCATATGTGTCCTGGCAGCTGTGGAAAAGATAAGGTTCAAGAGCCAAGAAAGTTTACAGGCAACTACAGATTTTGGTGGTTTAAGGAAGAAACACACATTGGACAATTTCTGCATCAGGTTTTTTTTCCATAGATCGGTTTCACAAGGTTGGCAGAGATCCAGTCACCCCTAGAGCTCTTAAATATGAAAGGGCTCTGGGTAATAAAATTAATATGCTTCTTTATCAAAGTGATAAAATAGCAAAACAAACAAACACAAAAACCAACACTAAAATATACTTAATTTTTTTCGTACCATTACTCAGAGATACACTTTTCAAAGGAGTTTGATCATTATTTTGCTCCGAACTAAGCATCAGATGGAGAAATGCAGACTGACAGCATTAATCTGCTTAAAATCCAAGCATCACTCCACCACATGGCATTGAAGATGCTGTCAGCACAACATCATTATTTCTTTTCTATGTCCTTTCTTATCTAATGTTGGTCTATTAACAAGGAAAACTGTGCATGAGTGCATGTGACTTGCGTGCGGAAAAAGCCCCCTCCGAGGTGTGAAAGGGTTAAACAGAACAGGGTGAAAGCAGAGATCCCACTGGTCAGATGAGGGGCAGACCCTGATTTGTGTTAGCTCATAGGCCTGTGAATTTAGAAGACCCATGGAGGAAGATACTAGCCAACTCGTCAAAAGAAAAGATTATATTATCCAAAAGCAGAAATATGGGGAAAAGAATGACACGTTCAACTGCACTACAGTTTCAACTGTTCTTTTGATCTCTGTGAAATGCCTTTGATTTCTAACAGGAGAATATCTGCCATTATATCAAAATATCATAGAGCTCTTCTAATCATTCCCCGTGTTGTAATGTGCAGAATTGATTCCTCGATTAAGAGGATGCTGCTCTCCTAAGTAGTCCCATTGAAACCAATTGAGCTACATTGATATGACAGCAAAAGACGCAGTCCAGCCTTTAGATTTTTACCACTTACTTACTATTACATGTAGTGCTTCAGTCATTACGCGACATGGGACGACAGACTGACCTGTGCTATAAAGTACTACTGGATGAACAAGGCAGGCGAGGGGAGCCGGGGGGGTTGGATACAACAGCTTTCACTCCATGAGCATTATCAAAGCCAATTCCATTGGCATTCAGATCAAGCAATAACTTAAACAGCCAGACATCTGCATCTTGCTTTTGTCATGGTACTTTACTATTTGATGCTAGTAGCACTTACCAAGAGATGAGGAAATTCAATACTGAATGAACAATGAGGTGATGTCTTCACAAACACATTTGCTGAGTGCTTCATCGGTATTTATAGCCTGGTGTCTGTTCTTCAGTGTTTTTACGTGTTCCTGTAAATGGTTGAGGTGCTTCAGCTTTTACAAATACCTCTATTTATATGACAAAAAGTATATTAAGGCACATACAAGAGAACTTACTCTTCATCTTTCACTAGACTCTTACTGAACAATCTAAACGTAGTCAATGAAGGCAAGGGAAAGATCATTGTGTCTTGGATTGGAGCTAGTGAATTCTGATAGAACTCCTCTTGGAGATGCACCCATAGACCACAATTTTTGTGGGATAATGGTTTAACAAACAGTTACTAAAAACAATCCAATTTGGAGAAAGATAATGGTCCATAGATGATTCAAGAGCGAGGAAAGAAGCTACGTTTGCTAATGAGATATTCCAGTACATAGATCACAAAGCCCTGTTATTAAATAATGGTGTGTTTAGGCAGGGGTTTTCAAACAGCCGCTGAAACCTGCATTTTCTTGCATTAATGTGGCAAAAAGTGTGACAGGGAGGCTGCAGCCCCTGCCATTGGCTTGTGATACCAGGTAATGCTGTTACGTGCAGAGGTGCCTGAGCCTAAGCAAAACAAGTTGGGTACCTAGCTCACCCATGGACTCTGGGTTGCATCTCTGATAGGTCCTACCTGTGCACAACACGACTCAATGGTGTACAAAAGAAAACATTATGCAAGAGAAAACATTACAGAAATTCAGAACCTGGTGTTAGGTAGACTGATAACTTGCAGGTCAGCATGCATATAACCGTTCTGTGCAAGAAACAAGTGATTGCATCAGTTTGGATTTGTCAAATAACTTCTTATTCCCACTGCTTCATATCAAGTTGGAAAGTAATTTCTGCCAAGACAGTTTCATCATATTTTGCTTAATGGTGACTCTAATATTCCAGAATTTTAAATTGCATGCATACTTGCTTTCTCTAGTAGAATACATTTACCATGGCCCAACAAACATGATATATCATAAAGGCAAAATATTTGTAAAAAAATACTAACTTCTTATGATTTGACATTACTATACGTGAGCTGGGATGCAAAGTGAGGAAGAGATGCTAGGCTCGCTTACACAGCAGCATCGAGCCTTTCTTTTATTCAGAAAGGTTACTTCAATACAGTTATTACTTACATTAGAAAATTCTCTCAAGTTGAAGATCAGCGTGACCCTCGTTTGGGTGAACCTGTTCACAGGAAAAAGTTCAGTTGACATAAAGGCCACGAACCATCCATGATACCAGGTTTTCTCTGTCGAGGCTTCCCAGGTGAGTGTGGCAAGAGAGAGGGTGAGACCACCGAGAATTTCACTGCCCTCTTCCAGTGGCACAGCTCAAGACACATGCAGGGGCAAGCTTCTGGCTCAGCAATCTAGGAATTGAATGGTACATCTACAGTGAGTCCTGTTTGATAAGCAAAGCCTGCCAAAATGCAGATTCCTCTAATTCCAAGGCAATCACAGACTGTTTAATCTGGTTTGTATCCAAACTGAGGATGGGCAGTTTGGATGTAAGTAGGAGAACGAGAGGTCGGTGAATTCAGGCACCTTCCTCCTACTAGTTAATATGTGAAATGCCTCAACTCAGCACATTGAGAACAGCACCAGATATAACTTGTTTTTTCTAAATAATCACAAGCACGTGAGATCACTAAGACAGCCATCTTTGATTATATTCTTCAGGCCTCTCTGCACATAATGCAAATCCCTTTAAAAAACAATGAATTAAATAACAACAACAACAATAATGTATGTGCACTAGAAGAGCAAGCCTGGACCAAGGAGACGATGCTCCACCCTAAATACC
This sequence comes from Oxyura jamaicensis, assembly GCF_011077185.1. Lineage (NCBI taxonomy): Eukaryota > Metazoa > Chordata > Aves > Anseriformes > Anatidae > Oxyura > Oxyura jamaicensis. Next base: position 5,696,854 of record NC_048899.1, on the reverse strand, counting down.
CTTGAGCTGCATCTCCTTTCCTATGAAGAGAGAAGCACTCGGATAAAACAGTGATGTGAGACTTTCTCCATGACAACAGCTGGAAAGGAGCCTGGGGTCCGGAAGTGGTCCCACAAGGAGATGCTTTCACCACCAAGTAAGCTTTTTTCCCCTCCGGTCAATTAAAACTTTAGCAGCATTGCACAAAAGCAGCCCACAAAGACCTAATGGGAAAAAGATTAGGAGACAGTTTGCTCTGAATAGCCTGCAGTTTTGTTTAGTTTTATCATCATCTAAATCCACCCTAGGAAATTTATACATTTTCTGCCACTGTCCTTTAACAGTTTGCAGCAGGATCTGCCAGAGGAGTCAAAACATATTTTCCCATGTTCAGATGATCTTGCAACACAAGTTACTATCATTACATGTAGCATTTTACACTTTGCTCCAGTACCACCTATTGACCAGCTTAGAAAAATATTCCTGTTTAACAGTAGAATTTAGATGCCTTAATAACATCTCATACAAGTGCACTGGCTTTTTGCAAAGAAAAAGACTTTGTCTGTTGGAACTATTCCTACAGTTCAAAACCTCTCTGCCTGAAATTAGCAGTATGTACCAGTAAGTCATCTTTTTAAGTTAGAAAAACACAACATGTCATGACAAAGCAGGATGCTCCTCTCTGTAATCTCCTGATAAACACATGCATTTTACATAAAGTGCAAATTATATTGAAAGCTTTACTTCAAATCTAAGCCCATCAAAGGATCAAACCAGCAGCAACATTTTATGATCTCATCGGACTTACAAGAGACAGGGTGCAGCATTTGGCAAAGTGGTTCACTGAGTGCATGACATCTGACAGAGCTACAGCAAGCTACACTGAACTGATCTGAACACTTAGAGTGATCTAAAAGGTTTGATTTTCCTCCATATTCTTTTTAAAAGGTAAAAAATGAGGCACACAGCAATACCTTATGACCAGTCAAATTTAACCACCCTGCAGACTGCAGTTTGTGCCCTGTTCTTCATCTAACGCTATGCCCCTTACAATTGCATGCCATTTACATGCTCATAGTTCAAGGAAAATCTTTGGCTTCCGTTGCAAAGATGTATCTTGGATCTGACACAACAGATACTTCATAATTCGGTTCAGTACTTAGTCACTTTGGCATTGTTTAGGCCAAATGAGAAGTGTAGAAAAATTTAGTTTGGGTTCACCATATCTCCTCATATTGCTGCACACATAACCCGTGTGTAATCTGGAGTATACCTGAGGGAAAACATGCCTTTGAATTCTCAGTTTCAGGTTGAGAAGGTGCTTCAGCAGCTAGAGAGCAGGAGCAGTTTCCTTTCCTCAACCTGACTTCAAAAACAATCATATCTCTAACAGGAGAGCAACACGGAACTAATTGCTTTAATTGCTGAAAAAGGCAGAGGTTTTTTTTGTTTGGTTTGGTTTGGTTTTTGTGGTACCATTAGATTTATAGGAGGAAACTGGTATGGGAGCACTTCATAAAAACCTGTAATACGAATGCATAAAAACAATAGGGGAAAAAAATGAACAGCAAATTGGTTGCAGTTAAATAAGAACTGTGGTATTTGCGTGAGGTAGACTATAGATCCCAGTTAGTATTTCTCCTACTGCATTTTTCAAGTTCAAAATGTAATTTAAACTTGTCTCTGGGCATCAAAAATGAGACAGGACTCTGCAGAATGAGAAGGAGGTAAGTCTGTGCACGGTTTACCACTGGTCACTGATCAGTTGTTAAAACATGTTTGCAGAAGCAACATACAAAGTTACACTCAGTGGATGATCAGTCTACGCACTATTTAGGTACATCATTTGTTTTTCAGAACGATACTGATTAGAACAATTCGCAGCCAATAATAATCTTGATCTGACTGGAAGGGCAGCAGAGATGTGACCCTAGCATAAAACAAAGCACACGCTAGAGCGAGCAGTGCTAACACGAGGAAAAAGCCTAGGGGGGTGCCTATTGCCATGCCTGATTAAATGCGTCTTATGGGTATAATTCCTTGAAATTTAAAAAGCTTAATTTTTAAATTGCCAGATAATTGTGTAATTGTAGTATTTGTATTCACCATGATGAATCAGAGAGTGTAATTTCTAGCGGTTCCATGAAAATGAAATTGCCTGAAAGTGTTCACGACAGCTCTGCTCTCAGATGCAGCCATGGGGCTTGGAGGTCAGCCCTACAGCAGGGCAGCAATGCTTTACCTGCAGATTCACTGATGAATAACATTACACATAGCATGTCCAGTACATTTTTCATTCTACAAAGTACATAAATCACCTTCATCTGCAGAAAAATAAGATCCCAGAGGTGTTTTCACATGGCAGGCAGGTGCCTCTGATTTCTGTTTCCAGCAAGCTCATTTAAAGGTAGTTCAGGGGCATGAGCTGCACTGCTGCCGCGTTGTGCTTGGCAAGCGGTGCTGTCGCTTTCCAAGGGAGATACTTCCATGATGAACAGATTGGTTGGACTCTCATGAAAACAATATACCTGATGCATTTCAAATAAACTGGTGATTCTCAGTGCTCCTTTAAATTTCCCTATTTCACTTAAATGCAAGGCACCTGATAAACGTGTGCATGACAGAAGTAATTACAATCAAATTACTGGGAATGCATATCAAAGCTCATGACAACACCAAAAGATGCTAAGGAAAAAGCATCTGAACCTAGATGCTGCTGAATAAATAAATCAGTTAATTTGGGAGAAATATAGCTGGCTGTGTACAAAAGGGGTGTTTGTACATTGCTCGGTACAAATATGGACTGATAAGAGGCCTGCAGAGACAGAGAAAACACATTATGGGCAAAACATAACCATGGGCAGCTGAAGGTAATCTTCATTTCTTTCATTTCCCCTGTATGGAACTTGGTCTGTATTTTTCAAAGACAACTAAAGTCTACTGCAAGACCACATGCCTCTAGACTAAATTCTGCTGGAAGTTTGGAGGAAAAAAAAAAAAAAAAAAAAAAAAAAAGGACTTAAGAAAAATGCAAATTCAGGCCAGCAAAAAAGATTTGTCATGACATACAGCAGCTACAGGAGTTTCGGTACTAAGGCATGCAAATACCATTGCTATCATTTTAGTTTGAGTAAATCCATTAGTACAGCTATGTGACCAGAAAGTCCAGCGTTGTTCAACTGGACAAGTCCCCCACACCTAACAGTAATAGTCACCATGGAAGTCAGATGGTTATTAAGAGGTCCCAGAAACCCCGACACCTAGTAGTGAAGAACAACCTCAGTAACAAACATCTGAAAGGGTTTATCTCCGCTTGGATGTAAAATGTTCTCAGTGGTGTGCATGCTTCCTGGACCAGAACACCTCTCTTTGGCCTGTCTGTCCATCTCCTCACTGCTGAGCTGTGATGTGACCCTTGTCTTTCTTGTCTCATCTCATTGCTGCTGGTGAATTTCCTCCAGACATCCTTGTGCAAGACGCACACACACAGATGTACAGGTTTCATGCCCAAAGCTACAAAATAAAGCACAGGGCTGACACAACAATGTGCAGCCGTCCAAGTACCTGCAGTAAAATCTGCTATCCTCAGAAGCAGTACCTGGCCACTGGACCAGGCCTGAGACATAATGCAAGAAGAGAGCACTGCAAACAAAGCTACAGTATACAACAACAACAACCCACACAAGATTGATACAACAGGTATGTGCAGGACTCTTATTTTTGAAATAAATTTACTCGAGGTGTAATCGGAAACTTTCTCCTGGTATCAATTTTGAAGTTGTTCATGGCCAATCTATATCCATCTAATCTTGCAACAATATTTGAATCTAAATACTTTTTCTCTAGTCTTGGGATTCCCTCTGTAATCATAGGGCATAAGGCCATTGCACTGCAGTGGCACATACATGGGTCACACTCAGAGCAAAGCTACAAATACACCCAGGCGTTGTTATTGTTGGTTTTGCTCTTCTGTAACTTCCAAATGATGAGCTACAGAAGTTCATATTAGCAGTCCCTCAGGACATGAATTTATGCAGTATAGCTTGTGATATTGCAATACAAAGTGCATTTCCTTGTGTAATTAATTCAATCTTATTTTTGTTTTACCAATTGAAAGGCAGTCAGTTTAAAGACATAGCCCTATTTTTTCCCTAAATTTCTATTTTTGTAGCATCTCTTTTCATAATTACACACTGAGGTTTTCCCCAATAATAATAATTATTATTTTAATTGGTATTAAACTCTAAATCTCCTTTTAGTTTCTCCTATAGTACTTTAATATCCCCTTTACAATTCTGCCTAAGCCAGAATGCAAAGTTTGTAGGATATTATTCCTGTATTAAGGTTATTTACCTTTGTTTCCCATCAGGTAGATTTTACAAATAACATTTCTATAAAAAAATATTTGGACAGAGGAACACCAATTGACAAGTACAGCAAAAATGTTTCTCCCTGAAGCTAACACCACCTCTACACACTCCGCATTTACATAGCAAATATGCACCACTAAGTCATTATGCAAATATAAAACTCAGATTATATGCAGTGATTTACACAGGCCTTGATTTACTGACTTTTTGGTGGATTCAAGTGTAAATTCTTTTCCACTTTGGGCCAATTTTTTAGATGGTAACATACTGGGATAAGATTTCATTAAAGAGTAGATGGACTTCAAAGTTTGCATTGCAGAGACTTACCTTTAAAGGAAAGCTTTTGATTTCATTGCAATCACATTGAGAAGAGTTCTTACACTGTATGGCACTCTAAGCCATACATTATCTTCACGTTATCTTCTGTTTATACAATGTTACGCATACTCCAAAAAGTTCAGGTATTTTAAACTGTGAACTCTTTGGGGCAACAGTTATCCTTTTCTGCATATTTTTTTTTATTTTTTATTTTTTGGTCCCAAAAAGACAATATAGATCACTGTCATCAAGTTTGTATGACTTGATACAAACATCATACATTATAGAAATTATCCATTAGGAATGTAGGAATTCTTTATTTGACATCAAAACAAATACCCTGAGTGTATATTTAAAGATCATCATTGTGTTTAAACAAATAAAACGTAAATTTGCCTTTACCACTAATAACAAACAACTACTTCTTGCATCAGACTTTTTAGTAGTGATCATCCTCTAAATCAGTGTGTGAAATCTACCCCAGTGGTGCTACTAAAAACAATTCACCCACACTGAAAAAATTGCCTCTCCAGAATTTGGCAATTAATCAAAAGTTCTCACATAACACTTTATCTTACTCACGAGTATTTAAGTTTCCAACCTAATATTTGTCTTCTATACCTTCAAAGTTGACATTTCGTAACATTTTTAAGGAAAGATTAATAATGTAAAAAGGAAAAAAATGCTGCCTGGGGCAACAATCAGACAATAATATATAGACTGTAAGACAAAAACCTCAACAAAAGAAATGTTCCAACTTTATGTTCTTATCTTACTGTATGATATTAGACACTATCGCTCACATGAGCTTTATCAAGCTGGAAATGGTTTGGGAGATGAAGGAAAATCATCATAGAATGATAGATCATCACAGAAAATGATCTGTTTAAGCCAAAGAAATAGAATTATCAGTGTCAACTGCTCTGTGTTTTTAATATTTCCAAAGATTGAAATACAGTCTCTAAAATTAAAATACCAACGTGAGCTGTCAACAATCACTGTGAATCCAGGTAAGTGTTTCTTGAATATTGTATAATTTTTACTTCATTCTGGGTTTTGCACACAAACTGAGTGACAGAATTTATATTGCAGTGGTATTAAAGTGTCACCTCCAAAAGCAAAGATTTTTCAATTTTTTTAACCACATTTTTTAGTAAAATAGTTTTTCCAAAAGCTCATGTTTTTAAAAACTAGTACATATATGAGAAAAACAATGGTTTGAGATATTGTTGTTGCCCAGTTTAAAGGTTGTATTACATAAGAGCATTAAAATTAGGTGTTATGGTATTTTATAAAGTTGGTAAAGGCTAGAGTGAAAGAGAGCACTAAAATGTTCATGTATTATAAACAGGTGGTCCTATGATATCAACATCATATACTACAGACAATTAAACCAGTCCAAAACCTTCATGTTAAAATAAATAGCAATTTGTATCGAAAACCAAACCAAACCAACCAACCAACCAAAAAAACAAACCAGAAAATGTATTGCATGATTTGTATTAGTGCGTTCAGATCATTAAAAAAAAATAGTAACAACTTTCTCAAATTTAAGCAGGCAAAATCCAGAAATAATCACTAAGTATATGGAACTGCAGTTACTAACACAATTATGCTTTCAATCAATGTTTTTAAAGCAGAAGAAAACACGACGGGTAAAAAATATCACAAGCTAGAGCACTAACCTTTGAGGTCTCCTCACTAAGCCATCATCACGTCAATAAAAATGGGCAGGCTTGGATGCTGACATCATTTTTATTTCTCATAGTAATTCTTGCTGAGTTACCGTTATTGACCCAATTACACTCACGACATTACCATGCCACCAGCTACAAAATGTTTTTAACGTTTTTTTAATTACAGACGGTGCTAGCGTGTTTGAAGGATTATTTCACAGACTGGCTGTTATAAAGTCCACAGCCTAAACAACTTGAGATGCTTGAGCTTCATAATGTGAAATTACTCGTGCTTTCAATATTCTTACTGTCATCGTTCCTTCATCCTATACAGGTTAATGACTGCATTATCGATGGTATAGTGACCATCCCAGGTATAGCATGAAGAGTCCAAGGAAAGGGTTCCTATCTTTAGACTCCCTGAGCTTTCAGAATATCAGCCATCCCAAATATGTAAAATACCGAAAAATTTCACTGTTCAATGGAAAACAACAAGGGAAGACGGAGAAAAGAGGTTTTGAGCTCAATTCCAGGATGCTTTTGAAAGTCAAGGACCAATAAGATAAATGTTTGCAAGTACGATACAGATGGCATAACATACTTGATGCTCTTATATCATAATCGAGACTTTCATTTTGTGTTAGAGATTGTCACTTTACAATGCACTTGGCATACTATCTCAACAGCTTCCTATAATTTATTTTCTTTCTTTAGACTGAATAAAATTTTCACAAAGAAAAAGCACAAAAAATGGAGAAAAAAACACAGCCAAACATTACATGATGCAATGAAAGGTAGGAGATGTAGAAGAACTAGAGTGTTCTTATTTTCTTGCTACTAATATTTCTGACATTCCTGAATGGTTTCCTGCACCAATAAGAACCAGTAACATAAGTAAGTGTTGCCAAGGTTTCTTTTGCAGTTTTGCAGCACCATAGTCACACGTTACCTGTTCTTTTCAGTTCTACCAGAGGAACAGGTAATGTACTGGGATTGCAGAAAAAGTGCTCTTCACTCATTGGCTTGCTGTCTGGTACAGAGTGTTTGCAGAGATGATCAGATTGTATTTTCTATGAGGAAGAAAATGCTTGTTTGAAATTCTACTAAGAAAGGCTTAGGATGAACTTAAGATCAGTCTAGAATAGTTTATAGTATCACTTGGTCTTATACAGGGGCGTATCTCAGACAGCCAGGTTCCTCATATCCCTGTACCCATGGAGCTAACTGCCCATTTTGAATTAACACAAAATTGAATTAAGATATTTTTCTTTCTTAGATATTTAACCCCTTAGTGCTTCCACTATTGACATCAGTAGCAAAGAGATGAGAACACAAGTCTTCTTGTAAAGTATTTTCAGAGTAAGGATATAGTTAAAGTATTCCAGACTGAATTATCAATACATTTGAGAATGAAAAATACTACAGAGGAAGAACACAGACAGGTAAGGGGATGATCTGAGATCAACTAACTTCATTTATTTCAACTGTGCATGTGCTTTGACTATGGAAATTTGATCTGAGTTCCAGGTATGTTGAGAGTTTATGGATGTTATCTAACACAAATGTTCATGATTACCAGTACTGGGAAGAAAAAAAAAAAAAAAAAAAAAAAAGAGAGAGACAGAGAGAAAAAGAAAAGAAAAATTACCTAGAGAGTGAAAGATAAAAACAGCTTTTACCAAACATTTTACCAAACACAACCAGAACGCCAGCCTAGAGATGCCTGCTAATTTTCAGCCAGCAACACACCAAACCCTCAATAAGAACTGATCGGATGCTCACCATTGCTGTTTGTATGAATTTCTGTATCTGGTCTCCCTAGCCTATTTCCAATAGGCCCTGGCATTTTAGAGCACTAGATTAAACAAGGAACCAAGCAATTGTTTGGACTGCTTTTATACTGTAGAGCATCTGCTATTTTTCTGAGTTTTAGGCTAGATCTGATGAGGAAAAGGGTTTCCAGCCTGTTCCTGTGATGTTAAAAATAAATAAGCAGCCATTCCAAACATTATGAAATTAAACATCTTTCTCTAGTCTGTGTAATAGAACCAAATTGCGACAATTGTGTCATTAAACTCGCAGTGCAGCTAGTATGAAAAATTGGAGCAGCCTGGCGATTTTTCTTGGGTTCTGTCAGCAGAACTTGTCTGCCTGCAACAAGGAATACCTATATCCATATGCTTTCTGTCAGCCCTCATGATAAATGCAGCACAGTCTTGGTGCTTCCAGCAAATAGAGAGAGAAAATGATATATAAAGCCTCTCTTTGTTCTGATTCATGCATTGTTCTGATTCATTCTATGCATTGCATAGACAAAGAAAAATGTAATGTCTGCACGCTGATCGGGGGTATTCAACCACTGCAGCTGGGAGCTGATTTAGGAAAAAAAAATACTGTTTCATTTTATTTTTACAGAATTTGAATCCAAGCTAAACATAGTTGTGAATTACTTGGGCTTAGTTTTGTCTTGTGTCCTCCACTAACGCAAGCACTGTGACCGCTCGGTCTGGGCACACACGTGCTGCAGGCTTGAGCCGTGCAGTACCAGCAATTCCCCTCCCTGCCACAGCTGAGTCAGCAGCAGAAGGTGAAAGAAGGCACCAGAACCATTTGCTGTCATAGGCCAGCGGCAAAACTGCAAATTCCCTGGAATACTGGGGGGAAATGGGGAGGATGGATGTGCAAATTGCTCATTGTTTCTGCTGATCTTTGAGTGCTGCAGTACATCACTATAACTAAAAGGCAAAATTTATTTCCAAGTGACCCTTTTATCAAAGTGGTAATCCAAAAATAAAAAAATCAGGATTATTGTTTTTGCACAATTCAGCTTCCTCCATGGCAATGAGGGTAAACCCAAGACCACATCCAATAAACTAAGTAAAGCCTCCTGCGCTATTTATTACTTGTTTTATTCCCTTTTTACTTCCCTCATTCTGTCAGATAAGGCTTCTACAGAAACTTATGCTGATGGAATAACATTGTAAAATAATAAATATATTAGAGGAAATTAATATTAGTAGTCTCACCTGAAGAAGACAGGCAGAATTCGAGTCCTCTAGACACTTAAAAAAACACCTCCAAAAGGAAGCTATTACCCACTAGATGTCATACTGACCTTGCTGAGGGCAGTATCCATAAAGTCATGGTGGTGGCACATTAACATGTCCAGATGACCTGAGAGAGTCTAGGTGGCTGGATTAGCTTGGAGGTTACGGTCTAAATCCTTACACTTTAGAGAACGAAACCTGAAAGATATTAACGTTAACAAAATAATTAAGCTTTTAAATTGGTACTTCATTTTCATCACTGAGTCACTATTTGTTTATCTTATCGTATTCCAAATCTGAATTAAGTAATCTACAACTATTTACATTCAGAAATAATATTTCACAACTGTTAGGCAACAGCGTCAAGAATGATTCTTTCAGAATAACAACACTGAAATGTGAGCTGCTTTTGGCTATCTTATTAAAGGGAGTTTTTTTGTTTTGTTTTGTTTTTATTTATTTATTTAAAGCTCCTATAAAATTCATACGCACAGTGACCCCTGTTTGCAAGTAAAAACTGTTGGTGATGCATGCAATTGCATCAAACACCCTTTACAGTGACATGTTGCTGCAGATAAAGGATCAAAATACCTAAAAGCAAACATGAAATACGCTGACAGGATTTTAAATACTTTGTGTTCATGTTGCAGTGGGGTTTGTTTTGTTTCAGTCTGAAGGGTCACCATAATTAGAAAGCTTCCAGGTTGCCCTCAGGATGAAGAGTACCGTAAACTCTCTAATATTCAAAGAGCTAATGAACACACAGTGTTTCTCTGTATTATATATTTGCTTCTTCTACCTAGTTTTCTGGGCCCTTTGGGTCTGTGGGCACAGGGGCACGCTCCTGGGCACCACAGGGCAACCCAGCTGCATGAACCACAGCCACATCAGTGGTCAGGTCTCAAACAGAACCAAGACAGCCACGTCAACAGCAGTAGCCTCTGACACAGTACTGGGTCAGCACAGCAAAGGGTTTTCCTTGGAAAACCTTAAATTGCCATTCTTTTGGCTAAGTCACTGTAGTTTAATAAGATGAGTTGTTTTTCCAGGTTTGCTGATTGATAAGGTTTGATGCGTGTTTAATTTGCATTTAGTTACGTGCAATCTGGCAAGGGGCTAAAAGGAATAGTTTATAAAACAGACACATTTGTATAGATTAGCCAAGTGCCTACTAAAGGAGAATATAGCCATCTATAAATATTTAGAACTAAACAGCAAGGAAAGATAAATATTGTTGAAAATGACCTATTTAGTAGGCCACTGAAGTATAACTGGAAATAAACAAAAACAAGCAATGAGAAAGCCTGAGAGCACAGATTATGTTTAGCAGCATAATCAAATAAACACAAAGAGGTAGTACTTCTGTATCTGTACCTCTTCCGTCACTCAGTCTAAATTTATAATCTCAAACATATTATCCATGAAGTGTTAGATGATGGCTAACAGGTTTGATTAATAAAATTAGTAGGTCTATGTTTCTAATTTTCAGTTACAGATTAAGACCAATATCTTCAAACTGCTTGCTCTATAAGTTTTCGTTTTGGAAATGTTGTGTCTCTAATCTCTGGAGAACAGAGAAGTAACTGAGTAATCCTAGTGAGAACTTGACTTCATGTTAATTGATCTCTTATATCATGAAGCGGTTATTTCCTATATATATATATATTTTAAGTGAATAATGAATAAAAGTGAATAAAAAGAAGCTTAACCACTTCTTTTAATCTTATAGTTCTGCTTTCTTAGGTAGCAACCTTCGGTAACCCTACGTGATTTATAGCTGCTCTCTTACCTTGGAGTAATAAGATTTTCTCTCAGATTGGTTTTTCTTTCTCACTTTTTGTAAGTATACATAGAAATATAGCGAAATATCAGAGATAGAATTTAGAATTTTGTGTAATACTTCTAGAAAACTTGTGGTTAGTTTAAATAGTCCCATTGGTCTCATAAAATCATAACGAGAACCTAAGGCTGGAGATGATTAAGTGGAACATGTCAAATCTACTTGATAGAAAATATCTGCTTTAATGTGAATGCCACCAAAACAGACGTCTAACATAGATAACTGCTGAAACTAGAAAACATTCCAAGTAAAATAGTTATGTCTCTATTGTAGGCACAGCATGAAAAAAGTTCTTTATGCATTGCTGTTGTTCTTATTCATTTGTCAGCATGTGGTAAGTTAATGAATACATAGAGGAAAGGTTCTTCAAAATGAGTTCTGAAAAACATGATTTTATCCTGCACTTTTTCTTGTAAGGTCCAATTTTGTTTTGGGTTTGCCTACTATTTTAACCAAATTCCCAGGTTACAAATTTACTGATTATTTCAAAACCAGTTACCTGACCTTTCCTATGTGCATGAATCTGCTTTAAATTAAAAGCAAATAATATAATATTTACAATTTAAATTTTATATCCTCCCCTCGCCCTCAGTACTGTTAGTACTTGTTATTTTTTACTTGTATCAGAATTTAATCTTTAAATTTCAAAAACGAGTATGCAATAATTTTCTGATCTGATGTTGTAAGGTAGATTTAACACCCAAACATCATTATGATTTCAGTCTGATTTCAGGAAGAGACAGTTCTACAGAGTGCAATGAAGAACAGATTATTGCAAAGATTGAAGACAATGCACAAAATTAGACATGGTGACAGCTGCAAATCAACTAATATATTTTCAGTCTCTGCATAACATTAGGGCTTCTCAGTTGATTAATGAAGTAAGAAGTTATGGGATATATATATTATGAGAGTATGTTTTCAGAATCAATGGAGAGAAAACCTCTCCACATTGCACATCACTAAAACCACCACAGTATACCAACGCACTTACAATTTGACATGGAGTCCATTCTGAAAAAAAAAAAAAGAGGCAACAGTATGTGCTGCTTTTGAACTAATTTATGGAATTTCATCTAAGTATTTCAGAAAAGTGGCTTATATCCCACTAATACGTTAGACTACATTTTGCAGTCTTAGAAGAGAAAATCATGGCTTTTTTCAAGACAATGGAAAACCTGCTAAACTTTCAAAGAAAGTTGATATTATTGGCCCAAGAAGTCACAGGCAGAGGCAAGGAAATCACATTCTTAGTGGTTTCATCTAGACACACTACAATATAAATAACTTTTACAAGCCTTTTTATCTGTGTTATTAACTAAACCAAGGATGTGATCATCACTTTGTCCCATTAGAGCACATGCTCCTTTTAAGTCAAAGACACTTTATCTATGGCAGATGTTAATTTAAAGTAGCAATCCATTTAAAGCTTTTACCAACAACTAAAATTGCTGATTGACCTCCACTCTGCACCACCTCTGTGAAAACGATTGGACAAAACATATTGGAAACCTTGAAAGACAGCAGCTGAAAACAAAATGAAAGTGATTTTTTTCTGACAAGCTTATTTTCACTCTTTGACGCTTTTACGTTAAACATAAATTGTCTATTTCTTTTAATTGGATCAATATAGTGTATTAATGCTTTTGGAAAAATGCAACTACCCACAAAACCAACCTATTTACCAATCTACCAATTTTAAGCTGATCTGTGCAATCAACTATTACCACGTTACTTACAGAAATTGCATCCACCAAAGTATTTCTGGGTAAACTGTTTTCTTTTTTTTTTTTTCAATACTTATAAATTATTAAGGCATGTGATTTTTTTTTTTTTAAAAAGAAATATAGTTGTATTCTCTAACATCTGTTAACTCATATTATTATTGTTTTGTTATACTACAACTCTATTGTCCTGAGATTACAAATCAAAATCCAGTATGCATTACACAGTGTAGAAAGTCACTGTTATTTCTAAGAAACCATCTGAGTAACAGAGCAAAATCTTTTCCATTGCAGTTGGGATTCCATAGCTAACTGGATATTCAATGGGCATGGTATTTAAGGTAATAGAAGGGTGACTTTGGTGGTACCTCTTGCATTGCATAGCAGGACACAGCCGTCATAGGGATGAGGCAGCTTCACACTCTCTGCAAGTGCATTCCCCATTTCATGTGCAATGACATATTGAAGTGCAAACACCTCGCTAAAATGCTGTATGTTGGACTTTATGGTAGGATAAAGAAAATTCTCCTCTGTTGTTTCTAAAAGCAATGTTACATTCTAGAAAACAAATTGCTTATTATTTGGTCTTCATCTTTGGAAAATGCTAAATATTTTTAGTATTTTTGTGGTTTAGGTGGTAGTTGTAGTAAGAAATAAAGACACACGGTCCAGACCCTTCTTCAGCTATAACGATGAGAGTCCTACTCTTAACCTAAACACAGAAAATTGCAGTGAAGAAGCTAAGTCCCCACCTAAGTCTCTTGGCAACTTTTGGTGTAGAAATCTAGATTCAATTGATTTATTTTTTTTTTCTATGATTTTTAGACTACAAAGGACATTTTGGAAAACATCCTTATGAATGTGCTACTTAAGGTAAAATAAAGTGTGACATTCTGGAAAATGTCCTTCATGTCCGGGAATCATTTGTATTGCAACCACAAGGTGGTGCGTTGATGTCACCAAGTATGTGCTCTGGTAACACCTTCAGCAAAGTAGTTAGCCTTCAAGAAAAGGGAGGTACAGGAGGTCCAGAGGTAGAGAGAGAGAACCAGTAAAGACAATGGCTGGAGTTGTACTGAGGCAATGGGAGGTGTTAGCTTGCTTCTGTTGATTGTTTTATGTACCCTGTGTTTTCCTATAAAAACTTTGCTTTAGTGGGAAAGCTATAAAACCACTGAACCTGTGCAATTTCTCTGCTTTGACAGTTCTCCCCTGAATAATTTGGATGCTATTAGGTCAGATTTTTCTTGCCTGCTACTTTTCCTAAAGGAAACAGAAGAAAGATGATAAGGGCGATTCTCTAAACCAAGATTTTGTAGCCTTATCAAAGAAGTGGAAAGAATCAGTAAGAGTTGCCAAATTTTAGGTGCTACTGCTTTTAATAAAACAGCCAAATTTGTTGAAGAAACTTGACTTGAAAAATGCAGATTTGTACATCTGGAAAGTAAGTGCAAAAAGGGCTCACGGGGAGCTTGTATTTAATCTTTCCCTGCTTAGTAGTTTTGGCTTCCTAGGGAGCTTATGTCCATCTAAACACACAAACAATAATTCATTGTGGAACTTCAGACAAATCATTTACTGAAACTATTGCACAAGAGTGTTGTAGTGGTAATTAGAAAACCAAACGATTTACAAAACATCTGTAAAAAAACCTATTTCCATCTGTAGTAACTCTTTTCTTCCTTCTTGTTTTGTAACCATGCTATGAAAAACAGTAACTTAACTATTTGCTTTCTGAGAGAGGAAGATAAGAAATATGGAAACAGCTTGCTCACTTTTCCTCCCAGTGCATCTTTTACTACATAATTATTCCTATTCTGAAAATCATGAATATGCGGCTGACAACATAGGACTTGTCCTCCAGCACGCACACAGGTTCTTCATGTGAACTATGCCTGACAAAGAAAGCACATTTTTGTCTTTAGGCTCAGATTAGATGGGCCAGGAAGATTAATGAGGCTGGGATCTGTGCCCAGGTCAGAAAACACCACCAAAGGCCAGTCACAAGACCAAGAAAACCAGGAATGTAAATGTGAATGTAAATGTTAATACTGTTAATGTTAATATTTCTGTTCCGTGATTGGACACCTTTTTGAAAAAGGTCCTGCAGAGATTAACAGATGACAGACAGCCTTTTAGCAGAATGGCTAAAGAACATCATAAAATCTGCTCCTTAAATACAGATTATGATATAAAGTAGTGTTTTACATGTATATTATACATAAATAACTGCATTTATAAACTAAATGAAATATAGGTATATAACCCACAGAGGACCCTCATCTTATATTCCACAGCTTCTTAAGACAATTTCCGCTTTACACCTGGTTTTAAAAAGAAAAATGACAGAATGGCAAGCCTTTTCGCCCATTAATCCCTCCTCAGATGATAAAACCCCAGGCATTATTTTAAACAGCCAGTTGTGTTATTTTACCTGAAGTCATTGCTCTGACTGAGGCAGGAATAAAACACTGAGCTGTCAAGCTTAAATATATTCAGGAGTCATTTTTGGTTTGTTTTGTTTTTTCTAAAGTCACACAGAAAAATGTAACCTCTCCTTTGCCTTCCAGTTCTGTAAAATTGCTGTCATCATGCTGAATAACAGTGTTAAGCAGTCTCCACAAGACTGTGGAATAGAGATTTTAGGAAATTTGTATATTATGTTTATATTTGACTTTCACACCCATGCCGCCAGACTTTCACAACAAGCAGCATGCCCATGAATTAGCAGGAAATTCAGAGTGGCTCTCACCCCACAGTACTTTTTCCATGGTGTGTACCGTGAATGAATAATTCACAGCTCTGAACCTCTCCAGACCCTGAGAGCATCAGCCAGGAGGCCGGGGCAGCCCCGGTGTGACAGCAGACGGCCGTGTACACGGCCTGGGCTCAGCACACACCGCAGCAGCCACGTTGGCAGCATTACAATTCAGCTCCAGTGCTAAGCGTCACTATGACAATGGCATCAAGAGCAAGGTTATTTTTCTCAAGCCATGGGAGAATATCAGCTCCCAAATACGCGTGCTTTCACCTATAATTGATGTCTGTCACATGGATAACAGGCTAGTGCTTGTTAACGAGGCCAAAGCTGTCCTTGCTTTGGTGAAATACCAAACCACATCCGTCAGCCTACGTTTATTGATTGGGAAGCTTTCAGTTTGGCACTCTCACTCTTTGCTTATTCCTTCCCACACCAAAATATAGTGTTTTTCCATGAAAAAATAGGTTTCTAATTATTACAGGAAGGGAAAACAAAATTTGTAGCCCTACAATTTTATTTTTCTCACATCACCAGCCTGTGGAGACCATTTCTCTAAATGGTAATGTAGTTCTAATACAGACATGCCAAATTTCTTGTGTTCCCTATTGCTCTGGTGAGTACCACGACCTACTGACAGAAACCAAGAGTTGTGCTGTGACCACGCTTTTGTTAAAAGGTTCTGGAAATCCTCTAAGAACTGGATTTTATTCTCACAAGCCACCTGTAATAGCCAAAGAAGTGAAGTCTGTTACAGAATAGCCAGAAACTAACTTCACAACTGCTGATTAGTCAGTCCATTTTGCAGACTCAGTAGAGGTCCATTTCTGATAAAGCAATAGAAGATACGAGAGTAAATGACTCGTGTCTGCAATTTTAAATTATTCAGCTACCACTTGAGTACTAAGCAGAGACGCAACAAACAGTGGCTAATACAAGTCATGCATGTTTCATAAAGGGAAACTGTACCCTCTGGAGTATATTACATTCGCCTCTGAAAAGAGTGATGGTGTTTTCAAAAGCATATAAGACCACTTTTACCTGCTATTACTTTAACTTTCTACAGTAAAACCTGTAATAGGGGTTTTATTTGGGTACAGCTGACAGATTCCAATCTATTAAATGCATGTACTTTTAATTTCTAAATACAGTTGGAAAATTCAGCATCATGATCAACTTTTGACAAAAATGCTGGATTGTTTTCCCTGCAACTTATGTAACTCTCCTTTGCAGAGGCTGCAGATAAACAGCTGTAGCCTCATTTGCTTCATTCTGCTAGGACATCCAAGAGCTTAAGCACTGTACAAAATCAAATCTGTTCATAAGGGGGTAGCATGGTGGTCACCAGTATGACCAGAACTTTGTACACTGCAGTGAAAGTCTTCTCCTTGGATGCCTGGGACAGCCAGACACTCCTCAAATGTCTGCAGCCTTCAGCAGGGAGCTTCTTAGGTCATCTGCAGAGGTCAAACATGACTAAAATACCTTTTCCCACTGCTGGGAAAAGAGTCTAGCATAGAAACTAGCATACAAACACTGAACAGAAGCCCCAAAAAATTAAACAAAGAAAAACGGAAATTACTAAACCATGCATAAATTAATAGAGTTTTAGGCAACTCACTGGCTGCTGGCAATCTTAGGAGCCTGCTCCAGTCAGCCATTAACTTCTTCAAATCAGTTATGGCTGAAAAAACATGGATAAAGCTTGCTAACTTTGTTCCTTAGTTATCCAGGAAAACTTTCTAGTGAATTTGCCTGTGGTGAAGTCTCTGCTGTTCCTGTTCTCCATATTATTAACAACAAAGCTTGTGAGCAGAGAGAATAGCAAAGTAAACAAAGCAGGATTAAAAGATAAGCCCCAAACATGCACAGAAGTGCCTGGCATGAAATTACAGTCTGCAAAGGCATAATCTAAAGTGAAAAGAAAATTTCACTTCAAGTAAGTGGCTCATGAACATCCCTGATAGATGGAGAGAGGCACCACAAGAGCGTAGCCACAGGCTGTTAACTCCAGACCTGTTTTTATCTAGACCTGGCAAAGTCAATATTTTTATAACTGTGCTACACTGAGACTGCAGCTCACTGAGCTGTTAGCCATTTCCTTACACTTCTCATCTTTTGCTTCTATAATTGGTTCCCTCTCCTTAGCTTGGGAAGATAGTACCATGTAACATCATTCTGCCAGCAGAATATTTGTTCCTCTAAGGAATAAATGGTACTACTTCTATATAAAAAGGTCTCTATTGAACCAACACAGCTGCTCTTTTAACTCAATTACAGAGCAGTCATCCAGGAATAGAAGATGACTTTTAAGGCAGGAGAACTCAAGTCCCTCCAGAAATGCTACCTTATTTCCAGCTGTGGATCTGTGACCCCTCCAGAGCTGAGCCATTAAAAAGTGCCCAGCTATCACAGAATCTGTCATCCGATTGCTGCACTGTCTTCAAAGGAGCTCTTTCATTCAGAAAGATATTAGCAGGGAGTTCAAGTGCCATCAATTTCTCTCCGTTATCTCTTGCATGGCGGTTCTGTCTCTTCCAGTTAATAAGGTTAAAGAAGTAGAGATTGCCAGTGAAGTCACAGTAAATTAAAAGTGAAACTTCTCTGTTACGGCTCTTCCAGAGTTTCTGCCAAATTCACCATCTTCTCCTCTAGATGTCACTTCCAGTGAAGGACTGAAATTATTTTTTATTTTTATTTTTAGAGAAGTAGCATCATTGCACGCACACTACAAACGCCAGTCCTAATCTTTTCCTCAAATAAATGCATTTAAATACCCATGAAAGAGAAGACTATAATAATTGGGACAGAGCACTAGCAGCGTGTGATGAAGAGATTGATGCAGGGTAAAGGAAATGTGAACATACGTTATGAAAAATATGATCAGCATACTAGGGTTTAAAAGCATATCTCAGTAGATTTCAAATGCTCACAACAGTCTCAGATTCCTCTGAGCTTAAAGCTTTTCACATATCACATTGTTTCTTACCTAGACCTTCAGAGAAAGCTCCAGCAAATGACGTGATTCTGCAGACCCCTCAGTAGTTTTCCTGCCTGTTGCTTCTTCATACAGGAAGGTCATCAAGGTTCTCCTTTCAACAAAACCATTCTGAAAGGTTATCAGATAAACATCAACAAGGTCCCTACTTGTGGCCTGTTCGTGTGACCATCCACACATCTGTGTGAAAATAAGTTCCCTATAGCAGCAATACCGCGAGACTGGGAGATGTAGAATACTTACCTGTCAGTACCTTTCATCTCCTCACTTACCCAGGCTGCCTTTCAGGTCTTCATTCCCTGCCCTCTTCACCAGGCTCCCAAGGTAAATGAGATGTTCACAGGGGATAGCATTCCAGATGCAACAAACTGCCGTTTCCATTACTGCAGGCATATAGGTAGGGGACTCCTCATGAAAATCAACACATGGATTTAGAGTCAATAACTAAGTTCACAATTTGGTACATGCAAATAAAACCTACATTTGGCCCAGAGCTTTCAAGACCATAATAATTTATGAACTCAGGGAAAAGAGAAATGTTATCCAGTGGTAGAAACTTCGCTTATGTAAATAACAACAGATATGGAAGGCTTTCCTGAATCTGATTTTATTCCTTACGTTCACAACCTTTAGTACATTAAACCATTATTTACTATAGTGATCAGTCAACTTAATTAATGCTTGAAGAGGGGAAAATTGATTGTTCTCACTATACTAATGAAAATCTAATGTGATTTTTGCCAAATATTCTAATAAATCAGCATAATTTTCAAAAGATAGAAATAACTTCCAAGTCTGTATTAAAAGACATTTTTAGGATTACCGCAGTGTTGTGTAGAAATAAAATCTGTCACAAAAATGTGATTAATATTCTTATTAGCAGAACACGAGTGACACACTTTCCCCAGTTTAATGATGAAAACAATCAAAATTACCGGAGGTTAAACCATGTGAAAGGAATTCATGAAACTAGGAAAATGCTTTAATGTCATGAGCAATAAAAGTAGAGGAAAGAAGAAAAATGTACACAGCTAAAAATGGAGATTACAAACAAACAGAGCTTAAATTAAATGGATA
The DNA here is from genome assembly GCF_011077185.1 of Oxyura jamaicensis. Classification (NCBI taxonomy): domain Eukaryota; kingdom Metazoa; phylum Chordata; class Aves; order Anseriformes; family Anatidae; genus Oxyura; species Oxyura jamaicensis. Next base: position 5,677,067 of record NC_048899.1, on the reverse strand, counting down.
TCTTTTCTCTCACTTTTTTTTTTTTTTTTAATTTATTTTTAATGAAGTGAAATAGAAGAGCAATGGTAGATAGCACTGGGAGTCGAGAGAGGAAAGCTACTGCAACCAAACTGGAAAAAAAGTGCAGTGAGGTATGATGTGAGCTTCAAGGTAAAATAATCTAGGCCCGTAAACCTGGAATGATTGATACTGCTGGATATACAAAAGCATTTAAGACTGTAATAAATTTTCAAACAAGGAGGATTTTCTTTAATCTAAACAAAATTTTTAAAAGAGGTGGAAAGGGTTTGGACAATGAGTTGCATCTCAAATGTACTTCTTTTAATGTTTTAATTTACTGTTTAAAATCTTGTCCAGAACTCTCTATGTGACTCTAGCTATTTAACTTCAGGAAAAAAATTACTTCGAAGTAAAAGCTTGTGCCAAGAAAGGTCATAACAACAGTAAAGAATTTAACTTTAGTGGAACCAAATAATTTCATTCGTGTGGACATGAAATGAAAACAACCCCTGAGAAGTAAGAACAGCACCTTATTTTAGTTGTTAAATACAAAATTATCATTTCTAGGTTCATATTCCTTCCTAGTGGAAGGAAATCACACCACCAACTCATATTGTTGACTGGAAAAAAACCTGCTACAACCATTTGCTTTATTTTGAAGTCAAACATTCTCATAAAGTGTGGACAAATGCTGTCCTTTATTCTCCAAGTATCCATCAAAAGCAAAAACATTGCTGAGACTGCAGTAAAACTTAAGGGTTCTTAACCATCTATTTTACTATTCACATACTTAAAAAAAAAATTAAAAAAATCATTCATCAAGTCTGCTAATTATGACCCATAGCTGTATTTTTTTCCCTTCTGTCCAACATAGATCTTGTAATATCTAGTGAACATTGTAAACTATTTATAACTGCTGCTGAATGCAAAAGCCAGGCTGACTGGAAATTCTAGTGGTACACAAAATACCTTTACAATAAATTAGAATCATAGAATCATAGAATCATAGAATATCCTGAGTTGGAAGGGACCCTTAAGGATCATCAAGTCCAACTCTTGACACCGCACAGGTCTACCCAAAAGTTCAGACCATGTGACTAAGTGCACAGTCCAATCTCTTCTTAAATTCAGACAGGCTCGGTGCAATGACCACTTCCCTGGGGAGCCTGTTCCAGTGTGCAACCACCCTCTCTGTGAAGAACCCCCTCCTGACGTCCAGCCTAAATTTCCCCTGCCTCAGCTTAACCCCGTTCCCGCGGGTCCTGTCACTAGTGTTAATGGAGAAAAGGTCTCCTGCCTCTTGACAACCCCTTACGAGGAAGTTGTAGACTGCGATGAGGTCTCCCCTCAGCCTCCTCTTCTCCAGGCTGAACAGGCCCAGTGACCTCAGCCGTTCCTCGTACGTCTTCCCCTCCAGGCCTTTCACCATCTTCGTAGCCCTCCTCTGGACACTCTCCAACAGTTTCATGTCCTTTTTATACTGTGGTGCCCAGAACTGCACACAGTACTCGAGGTGAGGCCGCACCAGCGCAGAGTAGAGCGGGACAATCACCTCCCTTGACCTACTAGCGATGCCGTTCTTGATGCACCCCAGGATACGATTGGCCCTCCTGGCTGCCAGGGCACACTGCTGGCTCATATTCAACTTGCTGTCTACCACGACCCCCAGATCCCTCTCTTCTAGGCTGCTCTCCAGCGTCTCATCGCCCAGTCTGTACATGCAGCCAGGGTTTCCCCGTCCCAGGTGCAGGACCCGGCACTTGCTCTTATTGAACTTCATGCGGTTGGTGATCGCCCAGCTCTCCAACCTGTCCAGATCCCTCTGCAAGGCCTTTACGCCCTCATTTGAGTCCACAACTCCTCCAAGTTTGGTGTCATCAGCAAACTTGCTCAAAATACCCTCTATTCCTACATCCAGATCATTTATAAAAATATTGAAAAGTACCGGCCCTAAAATGGAGCCTTGAGGGACCCCACTGGTGACCGCCCGCCAGCCTGACGCAGCTCCATTTACCATAACCCTTTGGGCCCTGCCCGTTAGCCAATTGCTCACCCATCGTATGATGTTTTTATTTAGCTGTATGGTGGACATTTTGTCCAGTAGGATCCTATGGGAAACCGTGTCAAAAGCCTTGCTGAAGTCCAAAAAAATCACATCAGCTGGTTTCCCTTGGTCCACCATACGGGTGATCTTATCATAAAAGGAAATCAGGTTAGTTAGGCAGGACCTACCCTTCACAAACCCATGCTGGCTGGGACCAATGACTGCTTTGTCCCCCAGGTGCGCCTCAATAAGTCCGAGAACCAACTTCTCCATGATTTTACCAGGCACTGACGTGAGACTGACAGGCCTGTAATTGCTAGGGTCTTCTTTCTGACCCTTCTTGAAAATTGGCACAACATTTGCCAGCTTCCAGTCTACTGGGACCTCTCCAAATTCCCAGGATCGTTGAAAAATAATTGATAGAGGTTCCGCGATGACATCCACCAGCTCTTTCAGCACCCGGGGATGAATCCCATCCGGACCCATGGACTTGTAGGGATCCAGGTGGAGTAGCAAATCCCGCACACGTTCAGGGTCAGTTGGGAGTTTGTCATCCCCACCGTCCCGGTCCTCCAGCTCAGGGCACCCTGGGTCCCGAAGCCCATCATCGGCATTGAAGACAGAGGCAAAGAAGGCGTTAAGCGTCTCTGCTTTGCCTACGTCATCGTCTGTGAGGAGACCTTCCCTATCAAGGAGCAGCCCTATGTTTTCTTTAGTTCTCCTTTTTCCATTTACATATCTAAAAAAACCCTTTTTATTTTCTCTCACAGACACAGCCAGCTTCAACTCTAGCTGTGCTTTGGCCACTCGAACTTTCTCCCTACAAACACGAACAGCATCCCTGTATTCTTTCCATGACGCCTGGCCCTCCTTCCAGTAGCGAAACACTCTCTGTTTCCGCCTAATCTCCATTAGAATGTTCCTGGTCAGCCACGCCGGCTTCCTGCCCCGCCTGCCTGACTTGCGATATTTTGGAATTGCCTTATCTTGTGCTTCTAGGAGGCATCGCTTAAAGAGTGACCAGCACTGGTGGACATCGAGGCCTTCAAGAGCAGTTTCCCAGGGGACCTTACTGACTAGTTCCCTGAGCAGCCTGAAGTCCGCTTTCCCCATATCTAGGGATGAGGTTTTGGTGGCGCTTTTCCTTCTGTCACCATAAATGTTGAACTCAACCACTTCATGGTCGCTATGACCGAGGCGGCCACCAATCACCACATCTCCCACCAGACCCTCTCTGTTTTCTAGCAACAGGTCTAGGAGGGCACCTTTCCTAGTTGGCTCCGTTAGCACCTGTACCAAGAAGTTATCATCTAGGTGCTTCATGAACCTCCTGGACTTGCTCGTGTCAGCCGTGTGGCACTCCCAGTTGACGTCCGGCAAGTTGAAGTCCCCCATAAGGACAAGGGGAGTTAATCTCGAGGCCTCTCTTAGTTCTGTAAAGAATAATTTATCGGCGCTATCATCCTGGCCAGGCGGTCTGTAATAGACTCCCACAACTACATCCCCTTTATTCGTTCGTCCCTTGATCCTTACCCAGAGGCTCTCAACTTTGCCATCGCCAACCTGAAGTTCCACACAGTCCAGCCCCTGCTTCACATACATCGCCACCCCACCACCTCGCCTACCCTGCCTGTCCCTCCTGAAGAGCCTGTAACCATCTATCGCAACACCCCAGTCACAGGACTCATCCCACCAGGTTTCGCTTATGCCGATGATGTCGTAGTTGCGGGACTGGGCCAGGACTTCTAGCTCATCTATTTTATTCCTCATACTGCGTGCGTTTGTGTAAAAGCACTTCAGGTGCGTCTCCTTACACTCAGCACCTTGTGGATCTGACCAAAGGACCCCACTGGCACACAGCCCCTCTGATTCTAGCGTACCATCCCTTAGGTCTTCACCGGCTCGCCTGGTTTTAGCCCCTTCCCCCTTCGACTCTAGTTTAAAGCCCTATCTATCAGCCCTGCCAACTCCTGACCTAAGATCCTTACCCCTCTCCGAGAGAGGCGCATCCCATCTGGTGCCATCAGGCCCGGTGTAGCATAGACCTTCCCATGATCAAAGAAACCAAAATTCTGCCGGTCACACCAGTCTCGAAGCCACGAGTTTATGTGAACAGTACGTCTTTCAGCTTCGATCCCCCCTATCGGAAGGACAGAGGCAAACACCACCTGTGCCCCTGATCCTCTAAGTAGTCGCCCCAAATCCCTAAAGTCTCTTTTGATCGCCTTCGGACTTCTCGTTGCTACTTCATCGCTACCAGCCTGAAAGACCAGTAGCGGGTAGTAGTCAGTGGGCCGTACCAGGCGCTTGACTTTCTTGGCAAAGTCTCTCACCCGAGCCCCAGGGAGGCAACAGACTTCTCTGTGGGTTGGGTCCGGTAGGCATATCGGTCCCTCTGTCCCTTTCAGGAGGGAGCCCCCCATAACAATAGCCCTTCTTTCTTTTTTGAAGGATGATGTGGCAATGCGACGTGTAGGTCGCATTGTCTTAGGCGCCCCCTCCAACTGGGACGGGTGTTTGTCTACTTTGTCATTTAGATTGTCTTGCTCTAGTCCTTCATATCGATTATTTAAGGGTAGATGAGAAGGTGAGGTGGGCAGAGAGAGGGCTCGCCTACCACCCCGAATAGGCACCTGCCTCCATTCCCCCCCTTGATCTAGGTCTCCTCCCGCTGCCTGGCTGGAGGAGCGAACCTCCGTCTTCTGCGTAACAGGAGACGCCTGTGCCGTGGCAGTCTCGTGAGCCTGCCTCAGAGAGGGTAGAGCGCACCTCCACCAGTCAATTTCCCTCTCTGATTCCCTGATGCTCCTGAGCCTGTTCACCTCCTCCCGGAGCTCCGCTACCTGGCTGAGCAGTTCTTCAACCTGGGCACACCTCCCACAGGCATACCCACCACTGCTGTCAGAGACCGACAGAAGGCTGGGGCACACTCTGCAGCCCAGGACCTGGACGGCTGCGTGTTTCCCCGAGCCCTCCGTCTGAGTAGCCACACTGGTGACCGTGGCTGGAGATGCCTCACGAGATGCGGAGGCCACGGTTTTCTGCCTGGTCGATACCATGGTCAGGTTCTACGCAAGCAGGTTACAAGCACCGAAGGGAGAGGCAGCTGCAAAAGAGCGACGATGAGCCCCCCGCTCGCCCTGCCCGCGCGAACTGCCACGCCCTTCGACGTGCCACGCCCTGTTTGCCCGTCCTGTTCGCCGCGCTCCTGGTCGCTCGCGCTCCCTAGGGGCAGCTTTTAAACAGCCTGGGAGGGGGCGCTGCTGGCTCCGCCCTCGCCTCGTCAGCCTCCCTTGCGAGGACAGCCGGGTCCCGGCGGCTCCCCCGAGTGGCCTCGATGCCGGACAAAAAGCCCTGCCCGCCTCGGTCCCCTGCTCCGCTGCAGAACACGTCTGCCCCGGAGCCGATCGCCTCAGCAAATTACACCTTCCTGTTTCAATTAGACTTATTACTTCATATTTTAAGCAGAGGTAAATATTCCCCTTGTGGGAAAATACTATTTGTGTAAGACTTAATGACATAAGGTAAATTGTGCTGTTGGTTTGAGTTAGACATGCAATACACTTCAATGATGTGTCATTTCCTTTTGTATATGATACAATCCTAAAGAAAACATTAATAAAAAGCATTTGTTTGACATTTCCTTTGTTTTAAATGCTATTACTCACATTGACATTGTACTATTTTTCCTCTCATCGATTTCCATTATAATTTTGATTCAGACTAATACTGTCCCTATAGGTTTTCCAAAAGGATTTAAAGTTAGTATAGTGCTCTGATTAAAAGGCAAAGTAAAACAGAGGCCTACTGATTCAATACATTCTAAAAGATGGCTCAATTAACAATAATAGTAATTATGGATTGCAAAGATCCTTGTTTCACATTTTCATTAGAGAGCATATGCTTTCCTCAGAAAGGAAGAAAAATGTACATCTCTGCATGTAAAGACTTTTCCAATCATTACAATAAGTTATTTTTTTCAACAATTTCCCTTTTGATTAGAAACTCTACAAACAGGAAGACATTTCCACTGCTCATTTTCCAACATTTATAGCAAAGCACGTTTGCCTTTATGATAAGAGAACATGATACATATGAAAGCCTAGCAAAGTGCAGGACAGGAGAAACACAGAAATGAGGGCTGTTGCTAAATAAGATGTTGGCAATTCTGATTTCCAAGAAATCTGTTGAAGAACCAGACAGTGGCTATCCCTGTGTGTAGCACCAGTTGTTCACTGTGCTAAAAGTTGCTCCCTGTGCTGTTTAGTGCAGTCAAGTAACTGGATGAACTGAGAGCGCTCTGATAAGAAACTTTCTTCCACAGAGGAGTAAAAGAGTCTATGACACTTTAAAAACAAGGACAGTTAAATAGCTGTTCACATTTACTTCCATATTCTCTTAAATACGAATTACTGTTCAAGACAAGATTTTATGATAACGACATGTTAACAAGATATGTTTTGTTTACCACTTGCTGAATTTTGCCTAGCAGATTTTCATTGAGTTTAGTCTGACCAGAATTAATTTCTTTCTCTGGCTGTTCAATGATGCGTTTTTCACTCTAGGTCACAAAGCAGAAAGGAGTAAGGAATTCAGATGTTACGGAATGCCTGAATACACAGACAAGCTAAAGGCATATTGTTGGCATATCACTGTCTATTGTTCGTTATTTGGACTAAGAATATGAAGTCAAGAATATAATGCAGATACTTTCCTAAGCACATCCAGGCCAAGTGCATTACCAAAGCTAAAATAACAGTTAACAATTCTGACAAATAGTCATCAAAACAAGCTGTAAAAACAAGACCAATGCCTTCCCCAGTCATGCACCATATACCAGCCATTTTCAGCAAAGACACTGGGTAAAAAGCTATTATCCACTTACCCACTACAGAAAAATAAATAAGTAAACTAAAATTGTCAGCCTATGAAACACAATCACATGTCCATATCTAAAAGTTGTGTGGGATATGCAGCAGGGTTTTGCAGTGTCAAGAGTTAGAAAGTTTTATGCTAGTTTTGGTGAGCATCTTTGAAACCACTTACCCTGACAAGGTTGCTCTGGCCGCCTTGCCGGCTAGCTGTTCACACTGAGTTTCGTAGAGCTGGCTGCCACAGGGCGAGTTCCACTTCGCATTGCAAAAGAAGCTAATCAATTCACATGTAGTGAAGATAATAACATGGAAGAAAAACAAAATGCTACACTAATGGTGTGAAAGTACACACCCTTAATCATATCTTCAAGAAGAATTTAGTCACCTCTTTGACTGGAAGTCTAACTGATGCAGTCCTTTATCGCACACAGATCCACTTCTGAGTTTCAGTAAAATAGTTTCCTATTAGAAGTCAATTTAACCTAAATTCTTTTTTTTTCCAACTTTATCCTTGCCTACTAGAAACACACAAGAGTACATAGAGCCTCCTAATCTAATGCAATATTCTGAAAGGATTAAATAAAATCTATCTGAGCAAACATAATATCGTTATATATTCTCTCAAGAAGGCTGAAGGATTATTAAGTGCTCTATGGCTTTCTGACTAGGGAAACAAGCTAATATGGGACATGTCTCAGCCTACATTAGTGTGATTTTTATACATTTGCCTCATCAACTGGATTATCAGAAAGAGCAAAGGCATTTAGAGAGAATTTTTAAGGTACTGCAACAGCTAAACTTAAATAAATAAATAAATAAATAAATAAATAAATAACTTATAAAAGCTGAAAAGATTATTTTATATATGAACAATTGGCGGTAGGCAGTAATCCATAATTACTGGAGGAGGTTTCTAGATCCATCTGACCGGTCCTGAGACTAGTGAGAAATACAGCAAATATTTATTTACTTTTTTTAAACAAAAGGTAACTGAAAAAAATGACCCAAATATATCAAAACCACAAAAATGCTAGTAGCATTTATCCCTTGCTTTATCAAATACTTACAGTTAAGCGTAAAGATAATTACAATTGGCTACTCTTGAACCCTGCTTTCCATATTCAGGTGGAATATGTACCTCTCACGCTTGGTGCGATTTGCAATATAACCCAAAATGTGAGCTTTGGGAACCAACATATAAATTATTTCATGGGATAAGAGTAAACTCATTTCTCCCAGCACCTTTAGGCTGGAGCAGTTTTGGAGCTCCAGGCCTAGGCACTGGTAACACAGCTACTCAATAGATTGAATTTGTGTGTTCTGTGGTCACAAAGTGTCGCGTGGCTGCCCTTGTTACTACAAAAGACTTTTTCACACACTTCCGTTCAGTTTGTTCACTTACCCATCTCCACCCTGCCACATCCTGGGATCTAACCCCCAGGTAATACCTACCAGTACTTGGTTTCTGCCCTACTGCAAGGGACTGCAGCATGTCTTGGGGGGCAGAGGAAAATACTGAGAATGAAATAACATGTCTGCATCAGATGGGCATATTCTGCTTCTGTGTTTTAAACGGAAGGGCACTAACCCTCTGGCGTGAGTTATTCTTCAGTATGAGAGAAGCTACTCTTTCACAGCCAAAGACTTCATATCCTTACCATTAGTTTCACAAGGAAGCTTCCAGCTACACCCCCAAGAGTATGCCCTACACTTACAAAAATGTGCTCAAAAATTACATTTCCTTCTCACGATTTTTTAAGATAACATGCAATTTCATTCAGTATTTCAGTTAAATTTTGAGACGCAGTTAAGAGCATATATGTATTTTGCTTACAAATATATTTTTGTCCAAAAAAATGGCATGGAGCTTTAATTCTTATTCAACTCAACCCATTAAACTAAACTATGTGTAGTTCTGCTGGAGTAAAACTCTCAGAAGGAAACTGGCACCAGAATGGTTTGTGATGAAGATCATTCCTATTTCTGTATGAACATTCCACACACTGTGTCTGTGAAAAGGCAGATATTATATTCTACTAGAATAATAATAAGATTAAAAAAATATATATATATATAAATGCTGGCGCAAAACCAAATCAATATAAGTTGGTCATTAATAATTTAAATAAGAAATTGAGGTTCCAGTCATATCAAAAGTAAAGTCCTGAGACAACCTTTTACGCATGGCTGGGTCAAGGGGAGGAGGAGGGGGGGACAACAACTTCACCTGAAATTAAAATTACGGAAGGGGCTGACAATATTTATGAATTACTACAGTGAAAAACAAAAACAAACAAACAAACTAACAAAACAAACAAACAAACAAACAAAAAAAGTGTGAGATCCTCAAAACTTTAACAGTGATCTGTGTTCCTCCAAAACATCTGAGAAGAAAATAATTCGTTTGATCTTTGCACCATATGTATATTGTATTAATCCAAATGTGGGTGCAGCACACACCTGGCATGCCTTTTCCTGATAGATATGAAAGCTCAAGTTGGTACAAGCACAATGCAGCTAAACACACAGAGAAATTGTTATGGAAACATTCTTCTGGCCACCCTTGATTACCTAGTTGTACAAAATCAGACCTGACTGCTCCTATGCAGAATAGAATCTCTAAGTTTCTTTAACATGCTGTTTGTTAAGGAGCTCTTCAGCTTACTCTTTCTGCAAATTTATTTAGGGCTTTGTTCCTTCCCATGTTAGAGAAGATGCAAGGAAAAAAAAAAATGGCAACTGCTCATTTTTCTGGTGTTTCGCTATATGCTTATTCTCAGCTCTTCTTAATGTATCTAACTTTTATGACTGCTAGGTAACTCTCCTGATATGTAGGAAGATTTTAGTGACCCATAAAATGTGGAATTTACATTTATTTATTTTGGTTACCACTAATTCCTAGCGTGACCATCACTGCTCACTGCAATTTAACACCTACTGCACACCTGAATATAGCTGAAGCAACGGGCTCTGGCTCCTTTGAACAAATGACCATATTGAATGGTCTGTTCAAGTGACTGACTTTTCGTATTTTTTCTCATTCACACAGGGTACCACATGTTAAAATACTGAAGACTGTCCTTGGACTCATAAAGCTTATAAGCGTTAATGTGCACAATGCTCAGAACATGCTGGTTTCTTTTCAAACACATTGCCAAGCTACAAAAGCTAAAGCATCAACATTTCTTAATAATTTAACTTTTTCAAAACAGAAACGTTATGATGTACATATTTCCTGAACTTAATGAAAGATTCCTTACTGCCACAGGGAGAAACTGCTCGGTGGTTGAGGTTTAAAGTTGGGTCAAGATCAGCGTGATGAATTGATTCATTAATGATGTAATTAATTGGAATTAGTGAACTGTAACTACAGGATCAATATCAGCAACAAAACAGCTAAACCACAGTATTCAACATGCACAAAATGTTAACACCGCTAATTTTCTAAACACTCATCTATAACTAAACGCAGTAAGCCACACTTACAGCTACATGCACGTAACCCCACCCCTACATGAAGTGTCGATTTCAGGCAGATAGTATTTGATCTCTCATACCCTGGCATTTTTTCATTTTTAAATGAAATTATAAAACTAAATCAGAACTGGCATTATTTTAAGCATTATTTTCCATATATTTAATTTGAAATAGCTACATGCAGTTGCTAGCTTTGCAACTTGAAATTATTTACCCAGATTTGAAGACCTCTGAGTCTCAACAAAAAGTTGATTAGTATTAGGTAATGAAGGAAACTTTAATTTTATTCCCAGAGGAAAAATAATTAAGGTAAATTAATCTTCAGACTAAGTATAATGCTTTTAAAGAAAAGGCATAAACGCTAACATGTATACCATAAAAGTTTCAGTCGCTCTCAGCCAACGATTTTTCTTCTCCTTTGTAAACTTTTGCAGGCAGTCTCCATTAAAAAGGATGGCATTTTAAGTTGTTTGCTACAAGTACAAGCAGCATTTCATATAAAATTACATCACTGCAGGGAAAACGTGTTCCATCTATATACGAAGTTCCAGCACAGCCTAGACTGATGATGATAAAGAAGTATTTGTCTGACTTCCTACACTGGACTGCTTTTGCTGCCAGCATCCTTGAAAACAAGACCTGCATTGCTCACTTTGCTGCAAACAACTCTTCAGTTCTTAGGAAATCTGCACTTTGTTTCAAGTACATTAAACATCCTCTCTACTGTATTTTAAAACTTTTGTTCTCCAACAACAAATAGAACCAAACGCCACAGTGTATGCCTGTGTTGTGCCTTTTCAGGGTCCAAATAATGTGTATTTTTTTTTAATTTCTGTTAAAAATGGATCATAAAAATGGAGCATCAGCAGGAAGTTATTAAAGAAATGGCACAGCATTATTGATCTTACTGTCTGGAAATCCATCATACTTACAAGTGTCTTGCTATAAGCCTGCTTAGATAATAAGATCTTAAATGACGACTGCTGGAAGCAGCATTTCTGTACCACACCTGCATATACAGCCATCCAACCACCCGACTATACATCGCACAATAAATACCGTGCTATGCTTATGTAGCAGCTAAGTACTGGACAAGGTAATAGGAGATTTGCCATTTCCCACATTTCCACTGAGCTGACCTGCCTGAGAGTGCTAATGGGGGTGACACAAAAATTTCAGACCAAATTAATCCCACCAAAAGAAACTGCATACGTCTATCTACCTCTGCCATTTTTTAAACATTTTGCTTGGAAGTTAATGAGCAGCTAGAATCAAAATGTGCCAGTCCACGTGAGTACCTTTACTAAGCCTACTCTGCCCACCATGTTTCTTTTTAGCATAGAGCAACAGGTATAAAATGACTGTCTATGATTTCCCTAACAAAATGTTTTCCATATATTTTTGGTACTACAGTGAACTATGGAACAACCCTGGTGTACAAATGAAGGAAGCCACCCCCAGGAGCAGACTTCTGCCTAAGAAGAGTTTGACAATGTTGAAGATAAGTATAATTTCCAGGAGGAGGTGGCAATGTAAAAGCTAATATAAAAAACATAAATTCACTGTTATCTTCTGAAAAAGCTTTCTAGTAAAATGGAAGTGGTCTAGTAGAACATGCAACAGAGTTTCTTCTGAAACTGTCTTTCACAGAAATTCTACATATCCCGTTAGCATACACTGCATGCTAGTGTAATAACCTGGTGCAGTATCTAGGTATCAGAACATTCATCACTCCTAATATTTCAGAGTAAAATAATACGGCTGCTCTGCACTGAAGGGACACTTTTAATCTGCTCTACCTTTGGTAGAAAGGTAAGAAAGCAAGAAAGGTAAGGATGGCCATGCTAATACACGTTCTAGCCCGTTAAGCCTAAAACAGGGGGGTTAGAGTCTGTGTCTGACTCAACAGTTGCTATGCATTCTGCAGTCCATGTACCTAGAAATGAGGTTTTTCTTCCCATTTTAATAAAAACAGATTTTTAACCAGATACTCATTAATGTTTGCAGATGATGCACCTATTTTTATTCCAACTAGCTTTTTTTTTTTTTTTTTTTAATTTTTAATTTTTTATTTTACACATTTGGATTGTGGGTGTGTTTCTGAAGAGAAACAGGCTAATCTTTTGAAACTTTATGGAAAGCACTCTTTTAACAGAGTTGGAAGAAAGATTTTGAATGGAGTCAGCAAGGCTACTCAGAGTCCTTCATTAGCTGGAAATAACAATACATTTCAGGTATACTTCTTTTCAGTGATGTCCTGCCATCCATTCATAAAGAATTACTTTACCACTTCCCTTTTGGAAATGATCAAGAAGTGTTTCAGCTGGTCTGAAGATACAAAGAAATCTTCTAATCACCATTATTAGTACTTAATCCCCATATACAAGCAGAAGAGCAAACAGATGGAAAGTTACTACAATGAGAATAGGAATTCAATTCTTTATTTTTTTTTTTTCCAAAAGATTCTTGAAGAAAATAGAACAGAAGATTACATTCATCATATTGACGTGTTTTCCCTCATTAATGAGGATTAAAGATAGTAACTACATCAAAACATAGATACTGTTAAAGAATATTAATTCAAGGATGATTTTTATCAAGATTTTACCTCACACACACAAAAAAGCATTGAAACCTACTTAAAGGAAGACCTCAAAACTTTTCAAAATATACTAAATTAAGACATCTGTGGCCATGCGCCTGCAATTTTATACATTTGGACAGATTACTGTACTTGTGAAATGCAATCAACACACTTTTAAAGACTCACTGTGGTTCACAGATGCTAAAGCAATCATAATTAACATCTGAGTTGTCATTCCTTACACACAAAGTTTGTATTGAAATCTGATTTTCAGAAATTAAGGTCAGGCCTTCAAATGCTGAAATCTCTCGTCACTGAATATCTAGCAATGATTAAACTAAAATGCTCAAACATCTGGTTAGACTAAAATATAGTTGTTCAAGGGGTCTAAAAAAAAAAAAAAAAAAAAGAACTGATTGCAGGTTTGTTAACCTGAGGCAATAATTTGACTGCTTATCCCTGTTTCATCAGCGTATCTTTATATGTTGAATAAAGCAGACGCTAGATTACTGCTTTAATCAGCATCATAAAACATCCTGTTTCTCTCTGCTTCCTAACAGCTGGTTTAAGAGGAATAAAAGGTTTATTTGATGGCTAGATTGGAAGATCTCCAAGGACGTTCTGCACTGCTACATTTGTACGGTTGGACTTCCAAAGCAGGCTGGAAGTCTTTATAAATATTGCTAGTTTATAGTTTCTCAGAGTATGAAGTTTTCCATACAAAAAGAGCAATTTAAAATAAAAAAATCAATGTCAAGATAAATTTGTTATCTCTGATACAAGAATCTACTCACCTATCCTTTAATATAATAATGTCAACTATATCTTGTTTTGACATCATGAAGGAAGAAATGTTACTTCCTTTAGATACATCAACTTAAAATCCTTAAAATCTACTTTAAATTCCTTAAAACAGAAGCAATACTTTACTGTTTACAAATCACGCTGCTAAACCGTGATGTTTCACAATTAGACTTCCATACGATTTTTTTTTTCTTTTTCCCACAACCTTGCATTTTTCTTTCCCATTACTGTAGAAGAGACCATGAAAGCAGAGCAAACTGACTAAGGGAATCTCTCATGACACAGATGTAAAAAAGACTTCCTGTCTTTTTTTACAAGAAGTTTTACACTAAATAGAATATCACGTTTTTAGAAGCTCTTTATTCCAACACAAAACTACTTCTGAAATCAGTGTTAACGTGAGGTTGAGCACCTATAAATTTCCCAAGGTACAGAGAAGAAAACTGCACAAAAAACGATGTTAAGAAACAAGTTATCTCTGGTATTGTTAATAGTAAACCTAGAATTAGCTCCAATTATTAGAATAATAATAACGAGGTAATTCAGCTGAACATGTGTATAATTAAACTTTGTTCTATGTTTCTTACTAAATTGTGAAGAAACAGAACCACCACACACCAATTTTAATACGAGAGTTTTTCAGTGATGATAACTGCTGGAAAACAGAGTCTCTCTTAAAGTCACATTATTTTATATCCTGCAAATTTCACTGTTTTATGTATCCTTAATATTACTGTATAAAACAGTTCTAAAAGTCAACTTATGGTTGGGGTGAGGCTCTCATCTAGTATAAATGCTCTGCAGAGAGGCACAGATTTGCTCTTGATGCTTCAGTCTGAAGATTTGGCTCTTCTTGGGTGATAAGCTTAGCCCCCACACTGCCACAGTTAATTTTCCTCTCAGAAAACTTCAATTATCATTACTCTACAAATTATCTTCACTTCAGCTTTTGAATACAACAGACAAAAATCTCTCAGGCTCCTGGTCAGCTTGAGTTATATTGTCTATCACAATGAACAGGCAGAGGTAAAGTATGGACCAAATGCAATACAACGCACCAAACTTGGATATTTGAAATACACAGGTTGCAGAACAGTCATTTGATATACTGGTAAGACTTCTTTCTGTAAGAAAACCACTTTACCGTACCATCACAGCCTTCAAGAGTACATTAGACTTGGGCTTGTGTGCTGTGCAATACTGCAAAGACTTCTAATTCTGCTGCAGAAGTTAAGAAGACAGTCATAATTAAATTAAATTAAAACAGACTGTCAGAAATCCCCACGCTATGCCTGGGAGCTCTTCAGTCCCGCCAGGATTAGGCTGTTTTGCAGATATCTCCGTTCCGCCCTGCCTATTAAAGGTGCAGCGCAGCACCTCCAGCAATATTGATTTTGAGGACATGCTTTATTTCAGGGGAAAATAAAAAGGTAAAAAGTACTACGTATTGCTCAATAATTCCATACTTTTTATCATAATATTTTGCACAGGTATGGTTATTTACTTCAGGAAGCTTTAAGGTCGTGTTACATGTTTTGCCAAGCAGGAACCTGGGGCTTAGGTCTGTACAGACCCATACTGAAGATCAAGGCTGTGATCTGGCAAGGACAACATGTACAGCTTTTGTCTTTGTTGCATTTACTCACCCCAACACAAACCATTTTTTTTCTTATATTACAAGTCCACATTGAGTTTATTGATGGCCTATAAGAATTGCTGTCAATGACTTAGCTGGGGTAGCAGTGAAACCACAGGCATACATTTAGGGATAGTGTAGAAAACCACAGTGTAGACCAGTATGTATCCTTTACACTTCTAAAGCTTGCCTTTGCTCCACATGTTCCCCCAGTTAGCTGAAGTTAATGCTAATTCAGTATGGCTAAACTTATTAAAGTTTCATTTCTTGATAGAGAAGGGAATACATCCAGGTACATGCATATATTGCAAAGCCAGCACACAAAAGCAATTTCTTTGCTTTAATAAGAAAGAATAACAAACTGAAGGCAGATCAATCTCCTCACAGTTTTTACCAGCCAGACAGAAAAGAAATCAAAGCATTTGCTAAATGAAATAATTTAGCAAGACTTTGAGAACAGGGAAACTCTTTTGACCTCTCAGCCAAGAAGCTTCAGTCAGAGACACTTCAGGAAGAGTGGTAATTCCTCCTTTAGGGTAGGGAAAACAAGGAAATGAAGAAAGCAACTGTCCCTTTCTCCTCTAGACATGCTGCTATACTTTACCTCAGCAAAATGTTGCAAGTACATTAAAATAACAGAGACCCTGTATGAAAAGACTGCCTGAAACAAGTGTTACTTATCAAACACACAGCTCCGAAGCAAAGCAAACCAGCAAACCACCAGATGAAGTTTTCCTCCTCTGGGAACGTAAGGAACCAAACCACCTGAGGACGTGTTCCCTCTCTAGGAACTTCACAAACTTCCTCCTAAATATGACTTGCCTTGTGGTTACCTAACAGCCTCTCTTCCTTGCTGGTTGTGTGTTAGTCTCTCACTATAATGCTTTCACCCCTTTGCTCTACTTTCTATTTTTTTTGCTAAAAGGTAATGGTTTGAAAGAGGAAATACAACAACCTGGTGACCACAATTTGGGCAAACATTAACATTTTTGATTTAATGAACAAAATACAAGCAAAAAGGATTTGTAAAAAAACATCCTTAATCCCCCCTGTAGATTTTTTTTTTTTTTTTGGGGGGGGGGGGGGGGGGGTGGGGGAGGAGAAGGAGGGAAGGGAGATAAATCACATCTGGAAAACAAAACAAAAAAAACAAACAGTTGCTTTCTATGTCTTAAAACTGTACATACCCATGTGTATATATACCTACAGTATATACCCAAAACTGTACATGCATAAAATATATAGTATATGCCTGTATTTATACCCTGCAAAAAAAAAAAAAAATCAAGAAGCTGAATATTCTTTCAGCAGTGACAGATAGTGAGAAGACTGATCAAACAGCAACAGAGATGTTACTCTGGGAATTGTTTGATTTTACTGCTGGGGAATACCAAATAGATTCTGTTCTCCCATTTACATGAACCAACAGCTTCTCTTCACTGAAAACGCTACAGAAAAGCTTCTTGGTTTGATGGATAGCCAAGTGAGTTTTGTAAACATTTTTTAGATTAGAATAACCAAAGGTGTTTTTTTGTTTGTTTGCTCTTTTTTTTTAATACTAGAGTGCACTCTTGAAACAAACTGCCCCAGAGCTAACAACATTCAGTTATTACTTTACGAGCTAAGAAATCATTGAAATCTCAAAAGCTAGAGACCTATGGCTTTTGTTCTGCCTGACATAAAAATCTTTCAAGCATGCAATTGGAAACAGATTTATTACATTTTGATTAATCCTGCTGTATCTTTTGCAATTTCCATCTCCAAGTAGGCACATTCTATTAAGTGGAAAGAGGAAGACCAACTATTTATGTGGAGAAAGAAAGGAGAAATGTAAAATGTAAGGTATTTCATGAACCCTTTTTTTAAAAGGAAACAAAACAAAACAAAACTATTTTCTACAGCTTATTATCTCCTTCAGCAAAGAAAAAAAAAAAAAAAAAAAAAGTAGCACCTGAATAAAGGAGTTCTTCTACACCTTTTACAGATCAGGAACCAGGACTATTCTCAAGGAGACAACTTTGTACCAAATCCAGGAATGACAGTTTCCAGTAGAAAGAATTAGTATGCAGACTGGCGTTTGGAAAGCTCAACATATAAAGTATGAAGCAGCTCCTGCACAGACTCCCCCATTCTACCCCCCCCCGCCCCCCCCAGGAACCTTATCTCTGCAAGTACCCACAGTAGAAAACTCCCATCCACCAAGAAGCTAATGACCAGTCCAGTTCATTATGTCCCCATCCATATCCTGTGCCAAATATATAAAACAATTTCCTATTTTTTTTTTCCTCAATGCTGTCATTAGTATTCTTTATGAACAAGTATCTGTCTCTGGTACATTAGCATGCCACAAGCTGGAGCATCTTGAATAGGAGTTTTGCATGAAATGTACCTCGAGTCTGACAGCCAGAGGGATACCAACCACAGTAGGAACAGAGAAAAACCCAGCAGATTGACAATCTTACCCTAAGAAAGCCAAATGCTTAAAATCCAATGTTCAATACACTTAACTTATTAGAAGAGCATCTCTGCGTGATTTCTAAGAAATGTACCGTGTCACCCTAATAAACGACTTGAAAGCAGAAATCAGAGCTGATGATACTGAGTGATACTATGATAGACAGCTAACTGATACTTTGTCTAATTGTTAGATTGTAAATGATAAATCTAATAAAGCACCAAACTCAACTTTTACACATCTTTGTTTGCTTTTTAATAACCCCAATGTACCAACAGAGTGAGTCACTACAGAAAAGAGAGTGGAAGCCTAATGCTCTGTGTAGTCACTTGTTCCTTGTAATTAACTGTGCTGTGTAATATCTAAAGTAAATCCATCTTTGGAGAGGGAGAAGAGACTGAAATCATGTTGGCAAATAAAGCTAAAATACACCAACAAAAATAAAATAAAAAGGAGTGTATTCGATTACATAAAATTAGTAAATATGCTCCCACACATATGGGGAAAAATGAACATATGATTAAACTAATAGGATTATGCAAAAGAAGCTTCTAATAATAGGCCTGTAATTAATCTTTTTTAGTCTTGGGGCTTGCCTATAATCATTCTTCATGTTCATAATTTAATTTGGGCAAAACCTAATTCTATTCAAAGGACACATCTTACAACAAGCCTCCAATTTGTGAGGACTCCTGCTCCTAATCGAGTTATGGTTCAGCAGATGGTACAGACTCTACTCCTTTTCCATGCCTAGCCCTGTTCCATGCTCCATTTTACTGACAAAAAGAGCGAAAACGTTTACTGGGACCATTAAAACACAATTCACTGGGTGTGCTAAATGGCAACAGATTAAATAGAACTGAAGAGAATTTCTCAGAAAACCTTCTAAAAGTTATCATTTTGATAATTAGCCTAGTAATACTTTCCTCTATTCTCAACTTTCTTTGTCAAGTAATATTTCCCTCTGTTCCCTAAAGATTTTTATTTTCCAGAGGTTTTAAAGTGATTTTTTGAAGACAAAGAAAAATAATCTTTGCTACTGAATAACATCTGCAGTATGAAAACACATCAAGCAGCATTTTAGTCTGTGTGAACATGTGTATATCACAACACGCACAAATCTATTAACTAAAGAGTGGGCATCAGCAATGCAAGAGATTAGAAGGATGCCTATTTCACTTTAACAGTAAAACAGGAATGCTGTCATTATATATATATATATATATATATATATATATATATGTGTGTTTATAAATATATATATAAGGCAGTCTAGGGAAAACCATATCTTAACCCCAAAATCAGTGTTGATGGAGCTGAGGTGCCAAATCCGTTTGTACTCTGCTCATCTCAAACATATGAAGTCAAGCTCAATAATTCAGTTTAGTTTTTTTATACTACTCATATGGACATGCATAATCTGACCCTGAGACAACATTCAGATATGCTTCTAAAGCACGTTTCCATTTCATCATGTATTATTTCAATCCTCCCTGATATTCACTTTTCTTTACGGACATACCATTGCCCTTCCACACTGTTATCTACTTGCACAGTCTGGCAAAGCAAAATCCGACAGAAGTTCTGCAGATTTAATAAGAATGCTTATAAAGTGTCACAAGCTTCAGTGACTCTGGGGATTAGATGTATTTAGAAATGCTATGTAATCTTCAGTGTTCTGCAAGTAACCATGGTTTGGGATTAAAATATATAAAAACTTGTCATGACTCCGATATACTTAATAACTGCTTAGTGACATCTCATTTAGAAAAAGGATTCATTAGCCTCAAAATGCTATTGTTTTGAGTTTTATTTGGTAGCAGCAGTATGAGCTCAGCTGGTACTTTTTTTTATGGATGCAGATTTTAAGAGTTACTGTCTGAATGGACTGATCTCGGCAGACTTAAGTCTGTCAAAACATGGTATTGGAAAAAAATACTGAAATCCATTAAATGGTTTTGCATACTGGAACAGCACAAAACATGACCACAACCTGACTTTTGTGCTGTTTCAGCTCCCTAAATAAGAGAGGCCCTACATTAAAATGACTAGATTTTGTCTGCTAAGCATCCACAAAACAGAGACAGTCTTTAGGTGTAATAAGAGACAGTCTTTAGGTGTAATATGGAAAATCGAAGTGAGCTAGATATTTTTATGCAAGAATGAATATTAAGTACTGAGCAGGTGCAGTGGTTAATTTTCATAATGTTCTTGGTTATGCAGAAAATATAGCATTGCAAGTTTCATAACAAGGTAAAATAAATTGTAACAAATTTTGTTTTGACACCAACTGCCATTCAAGTGAATGTAAAAGCACCATCATTTACTTTAATGACAGCTGGCTTAAAAACACATGCAAATAAGACAATATTACATAAAGGAAAAAAAGTCAATCAAATCATGCTACATAAATAAAATGCTAAAAATACTGATCCTCATCATGCTTGAGAATCAAACAACAGATAATGAGTAAACTAAGTCAGAAAAAAAATAAACAACATGCGTGTGTTAAATTTATACCTAATGCATTTGCAGTGCCATCAAAAGAGTGCTAATGCTGAAAGTAGCTGAGGGAGGGAAACAGTGGCAAGGCCAATTGAAATTTCCAGGTACCCAAAGAAAGCAAGCCTCTCAGGGATTTTTGCTCAAGCAGCTGCCTCCAAACAACTGGAGGTTCTGAAATAATAGCTTTTCATCTTGCCCAATTCTTCATTCATCAACTTCACATTCATTACCCAAGCCACTGATATATGCATACAACAAAAAGGAGGATGTCTTTGCTCTGGTCAGGAGCTGGACTAAATTATTCCATTAATTAAATAGAACGAACACACATTTTGTCTTCTATGCTCTTATATTTCCTCAAACATTTTCACTTTTAATGTTGACTGAATTGCAAATGAAGACTCTGGGAGAAGGGAAATTGTCATATTTTCTATCTATGTATTTCCAAGCATTTTTACAATTTCATGTAAATAACAGCATCATTGTGTAAAACAGTGCAACTGAAATGTAATTAATTTTGATACCTGTAATTGCAACCTGTAATTATCATGTAACTGGAGAACTATAATCAAGGAGCATAGCCCAATTTCATATTTGATATGTTTCACAGCAAGAACTCCGTGGTTGTGGATCTAAATACGAGAAAACTCTACATGCCAGAAGATTAGCTACACAATGAGTACACTTTTAAAAGTCATTGTAATTAGAGATGCTAAACAGATAGCTCAACTGAATAAAGAGAAGGGGGGAAAAAGTGTTTTGCCAGTCTTGAAATATCTAGCTTTTGACATTTTCATACCTTTTAACTCTAATTGTGATGCAAGTACGTAAGATACATTACAGACATTACAGAAACATCTTTTACAGATCTGCTTTAGACACTTTGAACTCTCTATACCCTCATGATTCCACAACAGCAAAGTGGAATTTCAGTTATTTATAAATTAATGACCCATATATCACCCTAATTCTGAAAGTTAATATTCACAGGTAGAGAGCCCTTTTGGTGTCAGTGGAATTGTGAGCACATATAAAAAGGAATTCTTAAAATGTTCTAAAACAAGTAAGCAACAAACTATTTGATATTTATTTATACAAATACAAAGCAGAGAATTTTAGTGTCTTCAGTACTGCTGCCAGTTAGAAAGGAGTTCATCAATATCAAAAGTCCTATAACAGACAACTGCACCTAAACCTTATTTCAAAAAGCATATTACGGTGTTGGTTTGGTGGTGTGTTTCATTGTTGTTGTTGATTTGTTTTTTTTCAATTTTTTCAATTTCAGTTTGTTTCAATTTGCGTTTCTGCCCAATACAAACCTTCACCCAAGTCTCTGGATCTTGCACCAACCATTTTTCTAATTTATTAGAAATAAACACTTCATTTATTGGCAATAACATCTGGGTTGTACAAAAAGCATCATAAGCAATTACAAATTCTCCTTCTTCCTTCAGAAGTGTGGATGATCAGCTAGGAATCCTCATTTAATGGAGAGAAAAAAATAAATCCGTAAACTTCAGAAGTCATTAGAAAATTAAGTTTTAAATAAGTGATCCTGCCCACAACAGAAATTTAGATAAAGAGCAAGACCTTTAAACTAATTTTACCCAGACTTCTGGTAGTGGATCAACTATGTTTAACACATGTTAAACATGAGACATAACAACATTGAAATAAGGCACCGTCACATCACTGAGATGAGAAAGTTTTATAATGAAGAGGGATTTATTTATTTTCTATAGTGAGAAATAGCAGTTTGGACTTCACGGCATTGACTTTTGCCTCTAACAGTGTGACTATAGTAACTTTGCACTATATGTTGTCATTTTTTCTAATTTATGCGTAGCACACAGGCCAAAGGAAAGGGTGGATTTACAGGCTGAAACAGCACTCCTTCTCAGGAAGAGAACATGGTCATGTAATATAGGACTGCCAGAAGAAATAGTGATATCTGTGACAAAGTGTGGATGCAGTCCTTTGAATAATATAGGTAGACTTTTGTTTTTATTACCTAAGTAATGTTATATGTATGCAATTACTATAATACATACAGAATGAGGCTAAAAAAGGATTCTATTTGTTACATGGACAACAGTGATCTCCTCCCTCCCCTGGCTCAAATGCTATCAGAAAAGACTTAATTAGATGAAAATTTTACAGACTTGCATCCACAAGATTTCTCCCTATCTTATACAAGCAGCTGAAAATTTTTCATTTGCCATACCTTGTAAATCCATTCTGATGTTTCACATACCAACACAAGCATTGAGAACTGAGTCAACAGAACCAGGGCAACCTTTGAGGCTATAGCAATATTTACTTAGGATATCCCAGCAATATTGTAGCAACAAAGCTACAATAATGTAGAAAAGTTTCATATGAGGCCGTATAAGAGAGGAAGATGATCATATTTAATAATAATAATGATCATGCATTTTCTTATACCCACACACTTGCCAGCACCAACACACACACACACTGAAGTAATCTGCCTTTTATCACTTACACTGTCAAGGAGCAGAAGAGATACCACCTACTAAGATTTCACATCTCCAGGGCTGTTCTTGTGAAGGAGGTGAAATACGGTTATGCTTTTCATTTCTCTGGAGAGTTGACAGTGATTCTGACCTTCAGACCCTCCATTCTGTGCCAGTCCTAAGGGAATAAGAAAATATCACTGATTTACTCACTGTCTTTTGTCTCTTTATTTTGTTTTGTTGCAGTCCTGGTCTTTTCTTCCCCTCCATCCTCAATCCTAACAGCTTTTGTCTGTGCATTATTTCACCACTGCTTGTTTTCCTATTCTTGGGTCTTGGAAACCTTTATGCAACTGTGCGGTGATCTTGTGGATCCTTTAAGTGCCATCAAACCTTGCTTCATCTACCCTTCTGTCATTTCTTTTCTGGTGCTTCCACACCCTTATATTCATATTTAATTCACACAAATCTTATAATTTGTAATACAGATTTCTACAATGTGTTTTCACAAGGCCCAGCACTCAAACTTCAGACTAAACTGTTTCCTTCTGGGTTAAACTGTTCCTAGAGAGGACTGAAAAGTAGATGCAGAGTCAGATCAAAGAAAAACTGATCTCTCAATCCATCTGTGGGATTTGGGCCTACAAAATCATTTGCATGCTTCTAATTGCACAAGTCGCCAAGTCCTGCCCCCCCCCCACCACCACTTTTTTTTTTTTTTTTAAAAAAAAAAGTTCACTTGACTGAACAACAGTGAAAGAAAAAACCTGCAGATGTATCCAAGTTCCTGCCTACACAAACAAGAACTCAGTTTGTTCTGGGACTTGGGTGGTTTGTACTGTAATGAACTTTTCCATTATCTTCCCTTTCTGTGATGGTGTAATTATCTTCAGGGATATTCATGTAAAACTGACATTTTATCTGGTGAATAATTTACAGGTTGGCAAAGTTTAAATACATACAAATGCCATGCTTATCATTAATGTCAGTTAGACCAAAATGAACAAGAAGAAGCCTGGGGAGATTACATGACGTTGTTTCACCACCTCATGCAAGCAAGATTAGTGGGGACTGTCAAAACAATACTCTCAAACTCACCTATCCTTCCCAAACTGATCTCAAATATGAGCCATGCATTGATTTATTTTAAAAAGACCAGCAAATAAATTCTTTGGGCTCTATGTGCAGTGCAGTGCCTTGATTGCAATACTTGCCATGCCAAAAGACATTTTTAAGTCTACATGTTACGATAATAAACATTATTTTAATTGAAGAGTAGAAAACTGAAAGAGACTGCCATTAGGGATCTTTCCAGAGGTAATCTGCCACTGCAGTTCCCAGCATCCAGGTAAATTATCAGTGCCAGGTAGTAGGTGAAAATCTCAGCTGTCGACTTCACAGGGTTTGGGAGAACACCTACCCTGAGAAAGTGCTATCTAAAGACAAAATGCTTTTCAGCTGATTCTGACCCAGGGAGAACAAAGCAATCCTATTTAAAAGGATGCTTATCTCCTTCTCATGCTTATTCTTTCTTTGCTAGCTCTGGTCTGGAAGATAGGTTCCTAATTTTTTATTTTTATTTTTTTTTTCAACTGTCACAGAGCAAATATTGATTTGGGAGAGGGAAAAAGGAAGAAGCAGAGGTCAAGACTAGAAGATGATAGATTGTTATGAGCTAGAGAGTACAGGCACTCTCCCAAGCAACCTTAGATCTGTCTAAAAAGAACAGGAAGTGTGAAAGAAGATCAAAGGTGACATTTTGATACTGATCAAAATGGAAAAGATCAAGTATTAGATAATACTTCACAAAGATGAGCTGACTGAAAATAATTTGTACAAGCTCCAGGTACTACAAAATTACTTAGAATAATAAAAAATACATTAAAAACTTCAAAACATGTCTGTATTGAGTTACAGCTTACTAAAATAAACCTCAGGCCATGTGAGAAGGCCATGGATTTGATCTACCCTGCATATCTCTCATAGTCAATCTAATACCTCCATACTTGTCTCCAGAACAGTTAACCATTTTACCATAGTAAAAACAACAACAACAACAACAAAAACACAAGGAAATGCATTAACAGCAAAGAAACTTTTGCACAAATCGTACTTCATATGTGTCTTGGGAATCTGATGGATGGATGGGGGAAACAGCTAATAATTATGAGTCCTAATGACTGAAGATAAACTGCTCTTTTTAAGAACTCCCTCTGTTCCCATTTCTCCCAATGAACCCAGACCAAACATAATGAAAAGATTTCTGTTACATCCAAAGGAGGGATTAAAAAGTCATAAGTTTTTAATAACACACTGTATGGAATGCTAATTATGAAGTTCTTTTTACGGATAATTTTCTATTGGGTCTTATGTCCTTGAGCTAAAGCCCATAACTTCTATCAGTATTAATGACAATTATACATTCAGATCCACAGAGATCAGAGAAGTAACCCAGAGATCCTAATATTCCCAGTCTTGTTTAACTGTATTCATTTTCATCTTGATTTTTAGCTGGTGCTATATGACAAGGATATATACACATTTTCATTCCTCTCCAAAATGCACATAAACGAGGATGATGATATACACAGAGTAATTTTTATTAGCACTTGTATTAATTGCTTACTTAAATCAAAGCCAGGTTTTAACTGACATTCTTAAGACAGAGCAAACTTAGATCTAAGTAGGGGAGTTGAGGCTAAAGCAAGCTACTTGTGTGACCAAAGGGTGGAGAACATGGATGAAATGCAACTATTATGAACCATAGGGTCACAGACAGGAGTCTTGGGATGCAAAGTCACCTTCAGCTATGTAGCTGTATCAGTAAGGTTCCCTAAGATCATCAGAAACACTGAGTTGGAGTATTAATATACCAAAATTCAGGTTGATAAGGACAAAAACAACCCGCCAGACTCTGAAGTACTTGGTGTGGGCAGGTGGGGTAAGACACATTTGCAAGGAGGAGTAGGCTCATAGCTTGGTTCTAAGCATGGTAGGAAAGGAAACAGAATGGCAATTTAATAGTACTCATGTGTACTCATGTGAAATCATTTATATGATTTCTTTTCAGAAATTTAATTGTGCATCAATACTGCTAATAATAAGCACATGTTTCACAGTCTATTAAAGTGGCTATAACTTCTTACAACAGTGTTGTTTAAAAAATATTCATAACCATCTTTTTCAGTTACATTGTAAGTCTCCCATCTAAAAGTGGAAAGCCAGACTTGAAGAGCACCAAAACTACAGGGAGTTCACTCCAAATTTTTAAATGAAGTCCATCAGCTACACTACATTACATTGTGCAATGGAGTCAAGAAAGAACCACTGAAATATAAAACATGCATTTGCTGAGAAATAGGCTTTTAAAGATACATTTATAGGAAGTTATTCTGCCAGTAAGTCAGTCTGCTGGTGTGTCTAAAATTTTGAAATAAAAAAAGAAAACAATTAGAGAAAAGAGGAGTGGTAGGAAAACAAAGCAAAGCAAAACAAAACAAAACAAAAAACAGATTAACAACAAGAATGAGTCATCATATTTTAGTATCTGTCTAAGTTTAAGAGAAAAAAGACGTAGCGCTTAGATCCTCCTTACTCCTATACTGGTAGCAGCCTAACAGATATAGCCACCAAAACAAACAAAGAAACAAAACAAACAAATAAACAACAACAAAACCAGATTGCATTGAGGTCAAATGGAAAAAAAATGCTGTTGAGTATGAGTGAAGCAAAATTTCATCCAAAGGCTGATTTTTCAGATCAGAATCTGTCTTAGAAGTTCCTGATCTGGAGAAATTTGATACTGTGCGAAAGAACTGTAGCATAAGATGGCAAAGTGAGCAAATAAGCACTCCAACATTAGTTAGTAAGAATGCTATTTCATCAAGTGAGCACACTTTTGCCTCACCTGGAGGGTTTTGCTCCCCTCCCATTTCAAAATCAGTGAATTTTTGTTGTTGTGAAAGATCCCATCATCCCCTCAAATATAGATGGATTCTCCAGAGTCACCCACAGATTTCAGCAGACTACAATGAAGTTATTTAAAAGTCAGCCAGTTTCAGGAAGCTTAGGTGTTGCAATTCCAAAGACCTCTACTGTAGACCTACGAACAGTAGGCAGAAACCCAGTTCATTGTCCAGAAACATAACCTGACTCCTTCAACACAAACTCCCTATATTCCCTCACCTTGTAGCTCTGAACAAAGACTTTCATTGTCCAGCCCTTCTGTCACTTCTCTGCCAGCTGCCAAGACTTCCAGAAATTGCCCAAGTTCGAGAAATATCGGCTCTGAATTCAATTACACGCATTCAGTTTAGCAATTGGTTGCCTTCTCTCCAATTACGTGTTTCTCCAAAAATGGATTAGGAAACCTTTGAGGAAAAACTACATCCATTCCAGCATGTTTGCTGGCAAACTTACATGAAAAGGGAGATTGTTTGTCGGTTTTTTTCTTCCATGTCAAATGATTTTCTTATGGGTTAACCTCATTTAGACCTTCAGAGCAATAAGAAAACAACACAAAATAACACATTTTCCTTTTTGGGGAGGAAAAAAAAAAAAACCCAAAGATGCTTTTCAGGATTTCATTTCTACACAAACACACAGAAAACCACAATCTTCATAAATTCCTGAATGCTTTAATTTTAATTAATTTAGTTTTTAATTTAACCAGACTGAAATACTCCATAAATTTGCAGATCTCTATTCTGGGACCTCCTAGTCTGAATGAGTTATTAGGAGATATCATGCTGTGCTATATCAAGCTCTTCATATTCCTCTCTACAGCTGAAAGTTACTTACTTGTCTGTCGCACAAAAATCAGTGCTTTTCCAAGTGAAATTAGCTCAGAATGACATACCATGAACATAAAGAACAGCTTAAAATTCAGGGACTGAAATTCTATCAGAAGCTTTTATGCTTTTTTATCTATTTTTTCCTCCAGAAAATTATCATGGATGCCTATTTTTATCCTATATCTTCATACAAATCTATTTCAAATAATAATTTATCAACAATTTTCTTCTGCATGTGGAATATCGAAGGCTGTATTCTTACATTTTACTGAAAGCACTGAAGCGAAGCTGCTCAAGTCAAGCCCAGATTGCTTGATTTTCAAATGGAGCTGCAGCTTTTTATGCTACCTAAAAGAAAGGTAACGGCAAAAATTCATTGTAACATCTCAAACGCTGAGAAATGTTGCTATATTGCCACAACAACTTAATAAAGATAAGCCCAAGAAAATATATACAAGCTAATGTTTAAGAGAGACTACACATTTAATCAGCCCCTCTGAAGCAAATAGAGTAAAAGTCTCCTCCAGCCCCACAGAGTTTTGTTTTCAGCTGGTGATTTTTTTTTTGGCTTTGTTTCTTACTTTACTTTTTTAAAATCAGAGGTGGCTTACTTTATTCCTGACAGGTACTTTTCAACAGAAACTGTTCAAGTGATGATGTGCCAGTGCCGAGAAGCACAAAATGCAGACCATCAGAAGGCTTGAAGAATTAACGTTGTCTATTAAATCAAAAATTGTTGAAGAGCTTTGGGAAATATCCATTTTTGTATTAACTTTTTGTGATGTACAAAAGAAAGCATTGTCAAGAGCTATACAATACCCTGTATGGTGCAACACAAGGCTACAATTCCAGGTCAGTGTAGTCACAGTGCGCTGCGGTCTCAAATCCTCATTTTTCAATTCAGTTTCTACCATTTAACTTTTCACATATTGAATATTTGTGGTTTTGTCTTAAACACTTATTTTCCTTGTTTTAAACTCCAAATCTCTCTCATTACAGAAATTGTAGTCCTTCTTTTCACGAAGCAAAGTCGCAATTAAACACTCCATCAACAGCAACAAGAGCACGCTGTCAGCAAATAAAATACATAGGGTTGACGACATTAGCCAGCACTATTTTAAATATATGAAAAGCAAGACTTTTTCAAAAGGAAATAAAAACTATTTTCTTTAAATACCACATTTGACATGAACTTCAGAAGGTCATTTACATACAAGATGCACATTCTACAAAACAAACAAACAAACAAAACAAACAGAAAAACAACAATCCTCCCCACTTTTCATTAAAACAAAAAGCAAAAACTCTTCTTTTAAAAAAAGGGGCAAAAAAACTACTTGATCCATAAATCTACCATCAGTCCTTTCCTTCTCCTGGAACGGACTACGTTATTTTTTAGAAGGCTTGAAAACTGAGTTTGCAATGGAAACTCAGCTCAGCTAGAAAAATCTGGAAAGTGCAGAAGAGTAGCAACAATGTGAAACTCATGCATTGCTTTGGCTAAAGCTGCTATTTGCCTTGCTGGTTTACAGTGCTTGGGCGCAAAGCTCCTTCATTACATACACAAATGTTTCCATGTTGGCATTAAAAGCATCATGACAAGAAGTTAAATTTTGGGCTAATAGGCGGGAAACTGAAAAGCACATTTTTACATTTTAAAATATTTTCTGTAATAAAATTGGATGGTGTAAATGATAGTGACAGAGAAGAGAGTGTTAACTGAAAAATTCAGCCTAACATGTGGAGCTGCTGAAGCTGCACAAGGCTCCAGCTCAGGAGGACGCATGGGATAACCAGCCCTAGAGAAGGAAGCAGAACACAGTGACTTTCAAAATAGCCTCATTACTCCAGAAAAAAAAAATATATATATATATATATATATATATATATATATATATATAAAAGTACAAATAACAAAGACTTGCTAGCTGTAAACCTTCTGTCTTTGCTGCTGCACATCTTTTTATATAAAGAATTTCATATCCTCCTACAACAGAAACAAGCCATAGATCTGAAGTGGGGAGTGCAGGGTCAGAGCATGTGGAAAAGAAATCATTGTCTGCACCAAGGGCATCAGCTGAAAAGCAGATAATATCAAATCAATTGGGAATGGACAAATGAGAGGTCAGAGGTAGGGTAAATCTACCCTGCAAGTTATTTTAAAAGACACATTGGCCATGTTCAATAGGATGAGTAGCAAATGAAACCAAGGAGACAGAAACCTGTGGTTTTGTTGCACCCCATCCAGAATGTAATTTCCAGATTTTTGTTAGCTCTTGGTTTCTAAGGAGGTGCTAAATACATGCCGTAAATGTTGTACTTTGTGTCTTTTTTATTTCTTTAGGCTTTTGAAACTTGGAATTTATTTATTCTAGCATTTTGGATACAAGACCAGAGAAGTTTCTGTCATCGTAAGTCCCCCTGACACTTCCTATTGTTATTTCCTTAGTAGTACTGCAACTTGTTCAATTCTTTAATGTTCCAGAGACAGATATAGTCCCCTGGCTAAAATGGAAGAAAACCCTTCAACCTCATGCTAAATATTTCATAGAAGAAAAAAGCAGAAACAAAATTCAAATAAATAGACTGCAAATTGTAACTAATAAGCACTGTGGATGGGAAGTACAAGGGAAGGACCACATCAAGTCATTCTTTACCTTTCTTTTGATATAGCACCATCAGCTCTTGAAGAGCTATATATAACTTGACTTCACACCACAGCAAGTTCCACTAATGCCTTCATCACCACAGCTTAGTTGACCTGCATGTCACAATTTCATTCTTTTTGCTGCCAAAAGGGCTCCTGTACTCTTCAGAGAGGTATTTTTTTTTCCTATTTTATTTCTGCCTTGATACCATACACAAAGCTTTATGGCGTATGTTTGCCAGTCAAAAGAAACGCAGTGATAAAACCTCTCCGATCTTGACATCACAGCATATCATCACTTAGTGCCGTACACCAAGGTAGCATGTATGAAAAAGAACAATGAAATCAAATACCTGTTAACTATAGCATACCAAAAACACTTCTGCCAAAGCATCTGTTAAATTAGAAAGTTGGACCATTTATCTGAACACCAGAGCAAAGATCACATACAACATAAGACAAAGCTTTCAACAATACAAGGGGCAAGCCGAAAACATATCTATATTTAGAGAAAACCACCAGTCCAATCCACCTAGTAGTGACAGAAACTTGGCCAGGAAGCGAGGGACTAAACCAAAGCATGGCCTCTGTGAAAATGGATGACTAGTTTTCTATTGATTTCTTTCCACTTCCTTAGGAATCAAATTGTTATAAGACTCACTTCGGAGCTCCAGGGTTCTTGCTCACTAGGTTTAGCTTTGACTCAGTAACCTCCATGACATATCTATTCTTATTTATTATATTCAAGTCGAAAATGGGATTGATGCTTCCTTTATGTCCTCTCATTGATTTGATTTTCTCTGGCTACCAGAAGAGTCATTAGGCTTAACGTAGGTCATCAGGATGCACATGGATTTGTAAGTGAATGTAATGCAAAGTTTATATTAGGTGTATAAAATAATAAATAAGTAAATAAATAAATAAAACAATGGCTAAGATATGGGGTACCACAGAGGTGGCCCAAAACTGAGCTGAACACACCTGAGAGAGAAAATAGCTGCAGGGCACACAGAAAACAACACTAGATAAATTCTGCTTGCCAAAAATACACCTCTCCATACAGCAATAAATATATAAATGCAGGTTACAGATGAGAATAGTGGTTACAGGTGAATGCATAGAGTCTACTTATCAAGATTGAAAAGACCACCCAGCCCAAAGGTGACACTATAAGCATTTGTCAATAGGATTCGTTGTCCTCAGTGTGGACCCATTCTGGCAGCTACAGAATATATAATAAGCGTATTCTTGTGAACCTGGATCTCTAACCTTGCAGTTACCAGTCACTAATCTGTCCCTGCCTTTAAGTGTTTGAGCGTTACAAAAATAGTTCTGTAATGTCTGTTTAGGTGAGAAATTTTCTAAAACTTTATTCTAATCTGTTACCTTAGCCAGAGGTTGTGTAACAAGTTTTGATAAGTAGTGAGTTTTATTCCATTTTCCTGTCCAAAGCCCAGCTAACTCTCTCATTTTTATATCTAAATCTTTCTTGAACTTTTAGATATAAAAGGTTCTTTCTGTTTTGAGCTGCTGAAAAAGTTGCAAAAAATATGCATGCAGTACTACACTGAGGGGGTAGGCTGCCTTCTTCCACACCACAGCTGCCTGCCATGTATTATGGAGCTAACGTATCCTAAAGGCGATCATTTTCCATGATCTCCTATGCATTTCTATGCCTTCAGATAAAATATGAGCTCTGCATATATTATTTACACTAGTTACTATTTTGGTGGTGATCGTTTTTCCTACTACAGGAACTGTGAGATCATGCCAGGCCTGGTAAAGTGTAAGAAACATGTCAGAAGAGGAAAAAAAATAAAAAATAAAACTGAAATAGTGCATGTATATTCATGGAAGCACTGGCTTCAGTACAGACACACTTATAAAAAGTCGTCAACAGGGGAATAAGTAACCTATAGTCAAATCCAATAAGATGATTAGAGAGGAGATCAAAACTACTCAGACTGTATATTTGAGCAACTTAATATAAAAAGATAAAGGGATAATAGACCTAAACCCGTAACTTCTCTCACTCCTCCTGACAGCACGAATGGTCTGCAACATCCTTTTCATGTGTTAGAAATGGATTTCCAGAAAGAGGGGATACAGAACCATGCTCACATAGTGTAGTTAAGATACAGAATGATTTTTGGGGCCAAAGACATCTAATCGCAACATTTCAAAGTTATATATGTATATGTACTCTCACGTGTCACACTTCCATAAATGCATACATACACATCATACGTTTACACGTATGTGCATGAAGATCCCCTGCACTAAAGCACCAACGTGACCAACCTCAGTTCTGCACTGTGGCACACGAGGTAACTCAGGTCAAATTCTCTCTTATCACATCATCTTTACAACTCTGGAAGCACAGGGAAATAAGGTCTCAGAAAACTCCATATCACCCTATATGAGATATGAAATTATTAGATAATTGTATTTGGAAAAGGCTACATCAAATTGCTTCTGTTACGTTCACAGCCACAGGATAGGCAGCTAGCATCTGTTTTGTTCTGTTCACCTTAGCCAGTCTTATCTATGCAACTGAACTTATTGAAAACATGCCCGTAGCTCAGAGGGTTTTTTAAATCATTTCAGAAATTTCAGAAATTACAGATTTGAGTTTTCCTCCATCCCTGTCATGGTTTTCTCTCTCTCTCTCTCTCTCTTTTTTTTTTTTTTTTTTAAAGCAAAGTCATCCTATCTGTTGTTAATAAGGAATGATGAATCCCATGAGGATCGTGAGTACTCAGCACATCTTAATGTGGATTTCAAAATTAAAAGCCAGAGGGACATCTTTTCCCTCTCACTGAGGTCTCCCAGCAAATTATTGATTCTTGCTGATCGCTTTCCATTAATATATTTCTTTCTTACAGCCTGAGTGATTGCATTAACGTGCTTAGTAACTCTCTAATCATGTACATCTCCTGGGGCTGAAAAGAGCTTTGGTTTTAAAAGTAATTTGTTACAAATGAGGCCTTATGCATCCTAATGTGAGGGTCAGGGTCTCGGGGAAAAAAGAAAAAGTAAATATTCAGGAGTAATGTGTGTGAGATCCAGAAATTTTTAAGCCATTTAAGGGTTGACAGAACTATTATTCAAGTACATACCTTCTGAAAAACACCTACCTGTAACAACATCCTACCAAAACCTACTACTATTAAAAACAAAAACAAAACAAAAGAAAAAATTCTAGACCACTCTGGACTGCTAGACCACCACCAAGTTAGAACAGTGCAATCTTTGGTAACCTTAAAGTGAGACTCACTGTCAACAAAAAGTAGGGGAAAAAAAATGGAGCCATGATACTTAAAAGACTTTTTCCTAAATACTGCAGCGGCTGTGTATTCTCATCCTAGAAGTCCATATGGGCCATGTGATGCCGAGGGTTTTTCTTCAGCTAAACTACCTGCCAGGCTAAGACCTCAATGCTGCCATTGTACGGAACAACCACCAGTCATTAGCACAACTTGTTTCAACTACATTATGACCTGGAGGAAGCTCAGCTCCCTTATCATTAAGATTCAAGCAGGAAAACAAACTGTAACAATATACGACTACCAGAGACCATTCTGGCACACAGCACAGACCTACTGAGAAGGCAGTGGGGCTGCATATTCTGGCCATGCAGGTTGACAAGGGATGTGTTCCAAAAGTACCCTACTGAGCTGAAGTGAAATCTTGAAATTATTGATTTTTAAAAATTTATTTTAATAGAATACACATTGAATGTTTTTAGCGCAAAGCCTTTTATGCAGTTAAGCTGCAATTAAGGTACCAATTAAACCTCAAAGAGATGGGGAGCTCAATATCCCAGGTGAACAAGTGAATGGTTTTGCTTCCTACAGTAAGATCTGTATGCTGTTCTGCATGAAATCCTTTAAAAGCCACCAGTGGCTACAAAGCCCTGGATATGCCCACTCACAACCACGAGCAGCCACAAAATCCTATGCGGCAAGGTCAGAGGACCTGCGGCATGAGTAACTAACCCTGAAGCACGGGAGCTCAAGAACTCTTCTCCAGAGCTGGATTAGACACTTGCCCTCACCTGAATTGCACTGCAATCCACACAGATAAAGCCAGATATGCAGACTGTATCTGCAAATACATAAAATTCGGATGCCATTTTAAGATGTCTTCTCCCTATCATACAGAGAATCATTCAGTTGTCAGGTCCCTAAAACTCTTCTAGTAGTGTCATACATAACAGAGTAGTAGTTTTAGCCTCAGTCCAGCACATGTAGAGCTGAAGTAGTTCATAGTCTCTTCTAACAGTGGATTGGAAAAAGCAGAATTCAGCTCAGATATCATAACTATACAGCAGAATTTTATTAAAAAAAAAAAAAAAATGAGAGAGAGGAAAACAACACGATTAGAATGCAAGGGAATGGTATAAAGCTGCACCGGGGAAGTTTAGACTGGACATTAAGAAAAATTTCTTTACCTTGAAGGTTCACCCTGTAATATACTAAGCAATAGGATTTATTAGGTCTCAGAAGAGGTCCTATCTCTAGAACATTAGGAGGCCTGGACAAAACTGCAGCTCAGCATAGATTTCTTAGGAGGGATCTCAAGCTTTTCCAAATAGGCTTCACTTTGAATCCAAAAACTGAAAGCAAAACTGATGAAATTAAACCGAGTCCCAAATTTGAAAATGAGGAAGTGGGGGTCACTGACAGCCAAAATTGCTCACTTTCAGAAAGCTTTGATTTTCTGAACCTGGGTGTTTTCTATTTAGTTCTCTCCACTCAGATATTCAATATCTAAAAGAAATTATATAATACCCACTAACTTCTGCCAATACCTGTTAATTTTGAGACCTTGCCTATCCCTAAATCATCCAATAAAGTGAAATCAGCTCCTGCCTTTTTATTTCATGCCATCACTGTCTTCAGGGAACTTGCTGCTAACTGGAGATGATGGGAATTTCTTTTCTTCTTACAGAAAAAAGATTAAATTGAAGCAATAATAATAAAGCATATACATTGCATCTGTTCTGCACCTGTTCTAAAATTAGTATTAAATATTGGAGAGTAGCTTTAAGTTGCCTTCACATTTTTTGTGTTGTTAAAGATAATTTGATTCCATGCATACACTAGATGTTAGATACTTTGATATGTTTTTCACCGACCATTAAGTTAAGAAGCAGGTGTTTTAGATGTTATTGTCATCCAGAAGATGCCACCTTAAGCACATGGATGTGTGCATACATATGCATGTCTTACAGAACCCTCTTGTAGCCTTATGTGCATACCAAGTCAGAGAAAATAGTGGTGTAATACTTGTTGCAAAATGAACCTTCTAGTTCAACATAAAAGTAATTAACTGGAGCATGCTGAATTTGCAAGCAGCAGGTTAGGTACATAGGTTAATGTATTCTTGATATTTATGATGGTTCTGTATCTTCCCCCCACTCTCACTGAGGCACAAACATTTCTCCCCTTTTTAAGAGTAGCACAGCTACCAGCTGGATCTGATCACCATAATTCCCATCTGCCACCACAAAAACGAGATCGCCAGAAATGAAATGTTCCACTTCATTTGACCTTTTCTTGCAGAAATACATTAAACATGTATAAAGATTGTACATTTTCTTTCATTGATTTTAGAAGGTATTCAACCTGAAAGCAACAGAACATGGATTTCAGGAGCTGTCAGACACTCAATTTACTGCTGTTCTGGGTACCAAAACACGCAGGGCTCAGAGAACATCAAAAACAAAGCTACAGTTACATGCTCAGAATACAGAAGATCCAGAAGAGAATTCAAATATTTGTCAAGTTTCCCAAGCCCAGTTTTTGTTTATTTGTGCATTTGTTATGCAGACTACTTAGAGACAGTATATTTTCTGCTCTCTCATTTGAATATTAAACACTAATATATTCTGTAGTTATTGCTGCATAACAGCTTATGTGTATGTGCACGAACACGAATATAAATATTTATACACACACCTACCTAATAACTAAGGCTTTTCTCCTACACATTTACATACAGGCTTAAAGGCAGAAATGTTCTTATTGACTTCCAACTGGACTACGCCCACACTTAAAATCACGTATTTTAACTACATAACCTGATGTTAACGTTATCCTGTACATGGTACAAACAGATTTTCAGGCTTTGTAGATCACCTTCTTGTAGAAAGGGCTATCAGTATCAATAGGCATGAAAACAGTCTATATGCCACTTGTTCTTATATGCACAATAAAGACATGCGTTTTGGGACACAGAAAGTCAAAAGACTTGCTTTTCACATCTTGGGAAACTGAGTCCTGCACTTAACTTTGCTGACTAAATTAACTCCAATTGGAGAGTATAGCAGACAACTAGTAATCGTGCCACTAAAAATAAAAAAAAAAAGGGGGGGGGGGGGAGGGCAAATAAAAAAGGTCTTCCTGTCTTCCTAGAAACTTCAATGCAACAGGTGGTACACAAGCAAATGGGAACTGACCACTCACAAGCAACCCAGAAGCCTTCATAGCCATGTCACCTGCTGATGTGTGCTGTAGCTTGTTACCCCATGACTGCAGATTAGAAAACAATAGTAAAAAAAAAATAAAATAAAATTATGAGATTTGAGTTGTTGGTTCAGGAATCCACTGATACTATTTCATTTCATCAGCACATGGTGGCCCCAATTGGAATTTATTCTAAGACACCCTATATTGCCTGTGATTCATGTAATGAAACTCTCTTGTGCTTCTGAAGGAGTGCAAAGGCTCTATTCAGGCCATTTTAGTATTCTGAAAGGACCTTCTAGTGTATTCCTAATGAAGTAGTATATCAGCAGGCATAGAACTTGATTTTTTTTTTATTTTTTTATTTTTTTTTTTACATTTGAGACTTTGTGTTTAATGTCAGAGGCCTTCATTCTGCATGCCGGTAAGTTTTTACTCTGCAGTTCTCTGCTCTCTGACAGGAATATGCCCTGGGGAAAGTCCTAGTAAGGGCTGTACAGCGCAGAAAGTGGCACCAAGTATGGCAAGCTTTTTTTTTTTTTTTTTTTTTTTTGGTCAAAAACCACATTTATAGATTATTTTTTTTTTTACCATGTTTTTTGGGGGTCAGAGTTATGGCTGTTTTCCTTCCTTCCATCCCTGTCTCCTTCAGAGTCCATGCTTATTCTAACTTGGCTTTTCAGCAGTTGCATCATTCTGAAACTGCAAGTGACTGTTGTTCTTTGAAATACTGAAAGGCATTTATTTCTTCCCAAAAGCATCCAGAGACAGACCTTTAGGGATCTTTAAGGTTGTTGCTACAGAGGCCCAGGTTTTTGAAGCTTCTGAATGATTCCTGATTCCTTACTTGTGTGATAAGGAATTGCTAGACTGGTTTAGAGAACCATCAGCAAGCGAATACCTTCACTCTATGTTGTACTGCATATCACAGATGTAAATCAAGACTCACATTTCTTCTAAATAAGTAGTTACTATGTTTAAGTGCACAAGCAGTCACTTGAGTCCAGATGAGGCTATCGAGTGGTTTCAATAATCACATTGCACAGGGAACACATGAGATACACTCATCTCTTCTTTCAAACCATTCTCTGCAATCAATACTTGTTTACTTGGTCATATAATTACTGGGTGATCTGGAAAGAACTATGAGTAATATGAAGAGTTTAAAAACTTGGGCTGTCTTTCATCTAGTTTTTATAATTGGTTCCAGTATTTAAATTTTTATGAAGAAAAAAAAGTCTATTATCTCATTCAAATCACTATTTACCATTAAGTTTACCATTAACTTAATTTGTAAAGACAGGCCTCAGATGAAATTAGAAATCCTGAATTATTCATGATGAGGTCTAGTAATTTTACACTATTACTTCTTATGTGAAACTTCAATGTGTCAGACCAGAAGGTTTTTTTTTTTTTTTTTTTTTTTTTCCTGGCAGGGAATAAATGCTTCAAAACACTCCCTAGAGAACAAAATGTAGCTGTCACATTAAAGATAACGCTTTTAATCTCTTTGTTACATTACAGCAACTTTAATAAGCTTTATTGTACTCTGTTTCCATATAGCAACCCTGCAAAAAAATTTCATTTACTAAGTAAGCAGCAAGATGGTCTGTACATTTCTACCCACTTAGCAATTAGATTACTGCTTTCAAAATAGTCAAAGACAGCAGTAAATTCCTTTCATAGCGGCTGGCAAACACAGCAAGCACGTCAGTCATTCCTCAAAGCCCAGATGACAGCTACTTTCTAATCTTCAGTGATTAAGTTGAATTTGGATTCAAATTAAATATGATTTCTAGCTTCCCATTGTAAGTCTTGCACCACTCAAGACCCACTGAACTGGTATTTCATCTAAATTTATTTTAATGCCCCTTCCAAACACATTCCATTACCAACATGAAAGCCTTAAAGAATGCTGACTATGCACAAAGTATGTTCCAATTTTCAAACAATTCTTTTAAAATTTCCACCTGGAGTCCAGGAATGAATTATGACTATAAACCTAGCTGTAGCATAGCAGCCAAAAAAGCAGCTCCCTGAGCCTCACTCTTCTCTTCTGTCAGAAATGGCTGGTGCAAACCAAGTATTCATTTCCTACTTTTTCATAACAAACAGCTAAATGTCTTATGAGTAGTAGAATGCTGTAAGAGCACTGAAGTGCACATCCCGTGCAGCCTATGAGTGGATCTGGCCTCATTTATCTGGTGCAAGCATTCAGGTTTATATCACTAAACATTTTGTTGTAAAACTAAAATTTTGTTAAAAGGGAGAGTCCAAATGATACCCCCAAATACATCAGAGCCTAGAGAATATCAGCACTTCATCATTTCACTTATTTTGTCCTTCAGAAAAAAATAGCACATTTAAAACAGATACTTACATCAGAGACCACAACATCTATGTAACATTTGGTAATTGCTGCAGACTATTTTCTCTATTACAAACACAATGGCAGCTACACAGTAACATCTGTAATCCAAAGCTGTGTCCTTCTGTTTTCTACCAAGGGCTGCAAACCTGTGCTGAGGCTTAGGCTTTTCTGCTATTTCTATTTGTTGCTAATGTAAACTGCTGAAATTCTCCATTCTCATATGAGCAGGAACAGAAACTGTCTTGTATATTATTTGTAACTGGAGTGATAAATGAAGTCATTCAAAACTTCATAAACTGTGGAATAAAGTTAATGCTAGGGAAGACTACCTGGGATGAAATGTTTCAGCATAAGAGAAGATGATCAGATGAAATGGAGCCAGGTGCTGTCATGATCATAGTTCTAGAAGCGTGACCTCCACGACAAACCAGTGTCAGCTCAATTCAAAACCATGAAAGAATTAACTAATAGAATTAATGAGTATAATCGTATGGATGCAATCTTAGGAAAAAAAATAACAAACATTACAGGACTATTTTTCTAATTCAGAATAAATGAGGAAACTAGTAAGTTAACTGTAAGGAGTTAAATAAAAGCTCATTTTACTAATAAAACTCCTTTCAGGCAGGGCACACTGCTCCTCTTTGAAAAGACTGCTGAGAAAGATGAGTGTGGTAATATTCCCCTGAGGATGAGCAAACAGGAGTTTTGGTGTGTGCTGGAAAGCAGCAAATTTAGAAATTAGAGACCTCGAAATGCTTCACGGGTTCATCTCCATCTATAGGTACCCAATTAAAGACAGATGTTAAACATATGCTTCAGTCTATTTCAATTTACGAAGTCAGTCAAGCATGTGCTTCAGGCTTACATTCTGCACAGGGATCATTGTAGAAGGGGGGAATATAGTAATAAGTAATACTTAACTTTTAAATAGTGGCTTGGATTAGTGATCTGAAGATGTTTAATGAAGGAAATCACTATCATTAGCTGCATTTTAACAGACGAAGGAGCTGAAAGACAGAAATGAAATGATTTGTCTCCAGACATACTAAAAGGCCAATAAAAAAAGAAACTAGGAATAAAGCCTACCTCAGGTGACTCAGCTCAAACCTACAGCCTCTGCAGTCATCCAGTGATATGACTACCCAAAATGTCATATTTCACAGAGAAAAATGGCACTGTCAGCAAAGTAAATCATTAGATGGTGCTCTGAAAATAAGTTAATAACTACCAGATCTTCATGTGTTCTATAATGCAAAACCAAATTAAATCTCGTCCAACAAACATAAGCAGGTACAGTGATTAATTACTCTTTCTAAGCAGTTCAGTTCCTAACCTGTGAAAAAGTGGGTGGTCTATATTGACTCAAGATGTTTTTCTCTATTATATTCATGATTTCTGAACAGTTTTGGTAATCTAAATATCCATTCTTCTACCCTGAACTAGTTACCACGGGGAAAATATACCAAATACTTGCACGACACTTTGGACAAAATTTGTTTCCAAGAAATTCCTCTGCTGTAGCTGAATTCTTGCCCAACTTCAGAACAAACCTGCAGGCTCATTTCAGTTATTACAGATGCGTGAATGAAAGATTGCCAGTCAACTGCAGTGATTCCCACTATTGGCCATAAAACACAGGGATGTCATCAACACCTTCTGAAAACTGACAACTCCTTCATTTCAGCCTTCCTTAAAGAGTTTTAGGCACTGTCACATTTATTCTCATGCACAACTTCCCATGTCTATGTCTACAGGTCCAAACCAAGTCTTCAACAAAGCAAATGAAACAGTCTTCTGTCTTGGCAGTGGAATCTGCACAAGAGACAGATCTGTTACCAAAACTCTGATGTTCCCTCATTGCTTAATCAGCCAACAAATCTTTCCACTGCCTCCTCTATTTCACCAGTGCAAGATTCATTCAATGTTCAAAGAGATGCATTATGGGACTCTAGGCAACCAGTAAAACAAGGGATACCAGCTTTGGATCGTCAGCCCCAGCCATGAATGCAGAAAATTTCAGACATCTGCACAGCAAAGCTGGTTTAACAGACATAGGTGATCAGTAGATAGGTGGCTTATATTCAGTATTCATGTGTTTTAAAGCAAGGGACAGTATTTTTTCAACTGTTATTTTACTATATTCTTGAAAACAGCATGTTAACAAGACTGTGGTAATGCTCATGTTTGGAAAAATAAGACCCTCAGAGTTTCATTACTTATTGTGTAATTATTTTCACTATTCCCTTAGCATGAGTGTTATTGCTTACTTCTTCAGATTTCACAGTTTCTGTACAGAAATGCCTTTTAACAGCCTCTCTCTCTGGGCTCCCACAACCTTAATTCACTTGAAAACTGTATATAAACCTCTGTACCATCTGGTAACTTTTTGCAGAGTAATTATCCTGATATATGTATGCAGGATATTAGACATTTTCCATTACAGAGGTGACTAATGTTGCTTCCATATTTACAAATCTGTCTGCAGATTTTTGTTACAGGTCCATCTGAGGCAGCTAACAGACTTGTTCATTTAAATTTATATCTTACGGAAACCTGACGCCAAGGTTTTGTGCCAAACGTTACTTAAATTATGCACTACTATTTATTCAAATTGATTTCCTGCCTTGTAAATTAGGCATACAAAGTAACAAAAATGCCACAATTTGTTTTGCACATTTTTAATATGCTGCCAAATGAAATTTTGGATAAAGTCATTGTTGCACAGCAGGAGGGAAAAATAATAATAGAAGCATTTTTTTTCTCCTCCTTTTGGATTTTAGGAAGGCTGGCAGTTGTATGTCTTAAAGTTCAGCTACAAGAGCAGACTTTGAAATTTAAGTCAAAGTATTGTAAATGACTTGCGGTTACAAGAGACTACCTGAAAACATTATTTAAGCACATATGTAGCCCAAAGCTTCCTACCCAAGCATTCAGCCAACAATGCATGGTACGTCACATTGTAGTTTTGTTCATCTCAAGGAGCGGTGACAATGTTGACTTAACCTGTGCTTCTCATTCATACAAAATTGTAGAGGCAACAGGGGAAAAGGTTTTTCAGAAAATGGTACAGAACATCTGCTTGTGTAGAGCCCTGCCAAAAAGCCCTAATTGCTCAGCTTTGGCCCCATAACATTTAGGACAGCAGCATACCACATCCTTCTTTTTGGGTACTGCAGTTGGGGTTCTCACAGGCAAGTTGCCTTCCACTGGTTTGATTTATCTTCAAGACGCTGCTGCAGATCACAACAATCCAGGAGAAGAAGACACCAACAAACTCCAAAAGAGAAACTTATTCAAAACTAAACATTTTCATTTGAGGTGCTGGTGAATAAACTGAGGATCAGTAGGCAGATAACTCAGTTTCACAATTGGATGTGCCAGTGCAGAAGTAGACCAATTACAATTAAACATCTTTGGTATTTTCACACTGAATTCCACTGGAATGGGTAAACTAGACCAAATTTATGGGAAAATTAAGTTAATATTAAGACAAGTACATTTACCCTTGTTTAATTCAACCATTAGTAGTCTGGTTTGCTGCTGAGTAGCAATAGACTGGCTCAGCACTAATTAAGCCTGTCATTATCACAGCAAAACGTTTATGGCTTTTAAACTTCTCCCTCATTTCTTCTGCCATCAGCTCCTAGGAAAAATATTTCATAGTAGAACCACAGAATGGTTTGGTTTCAAAGAGACCTTAAAGATCACCTAGTTCCAACCCCCTGTCATGGGCAGGGATACCTGCCACTAGGTGTTAGTTTAAAGCCTCTTGTCCTATCACTGCACTCCCTAGCAAAAAATCCCTCCCCAACTTCCCCTTAGGCCCCATTAGGTGCTTGAAGGCATGCAGCCACACCATCTCCCCAGGCTGAATAACCCCAACTCACGGCCTGTGTTCATAGAAGAGGTGCTCCAGCCCTTGGATTTGCCATTTTAATCCAAAGACCAAATCAGCCACATAAATAAATAAAAACA
The DNA here is from genome assembly GCF_011077185.1 of Oxyura jamaicensis. Lineage (NCBI taxonomy): Eukaryota > Metazoa > Chordata > Aves > Anseriformes > Anatidae > Oxyura > Oxyura jamaicensis. Next base: position 5,633,952 of record NC_048899.1, on the reverse strand, counting down.
CCCAACTATTTAGAGCTGTTCGTGAAGAAGTTAAAAAGAAAAAAGCCTTTCATCTCAAGGCATCCCAAGGCAAATATATATATATATATATATATACACACACATGGTTTTCCTTTGCTGCCAGGTGAAGATGAGCTTATGTGTGTGGTGATAATGCAGTAAGACGTGGACTGTCTGCATTTCATTATGTGGTATTATTAAACAGAGCAGCTCACAGCACTGACTCTGTGACAGTTGAGAGATACAAAGACACGTTTTAAATGAATACAATTTTTAAAGTAATTTGAGGAACAGAACAGAACAACTGAGTGTTGTAACATTCTCACTGCTTCTAATTAAGACTAAGCGCCTCTGCAAGCCTACCCCAGGTTACACAACACATCCAAAAGCTGCACTTGAAAGTCCATAACTCTGAAAATGCATCAGGTAAGTCCCCAGGATATCCTAAGAATTTTCTCAAAATTAGGGTCCTTTTTTGTCCTATTTTTTTTGTCTATATAAGATTAACAGAGATATTTGAAATAAGGAAAATTTAAACCCAGTGTCACTGAATTACTATGTTATTTTAGTGATGCACAGAATGTCACTCCTCAAAGAGGAGAAATCCTCAAAATAAGTTTCTATTCATCAATATGAATGAACATCATTTAACATGCAAGCTCCCCACTTACTTTTCAATTTAGAAACATCTTCTGAATTTCAAACTGACCTCTTCAGATGCTATAAATATAATGAGCACGAAATTACTGACAGTAAACGTAAGTGGGCAAGCATTAGTGTGATAGGAAGTTACCATTTAACAGTAACCACATAGTCCAGCTCTGCTGTGTAACCTGTGAAAGGAGAAGAGAAAACAAACAAACAAAATGGCACCTTTTTAAAGATCACAGAAATGTTGTAGTCCAATTATAAAGCAATGACTGTTTTATAAACATCCCTATCCCTACAGATGGGCAAGTCAGGACATCCCATTAGGAAAAAAACAGAATTTTCCTATATGTTCTTAAAAGACTTCAGAAAACATCTTGAACAATGTAGCCAACAACTCTTTTTTGAGCTGTAAAGCCCTTTTGTTTATCCTTCTCCTAACTATGCATCATTAAGAATAGCACAAAGTAAAGCAAGATATGCTCTGCGCAGCAATTAATGCCATACCAAATGAATAATCACATCTGAATGATCAACAACCAAGGGGAACACAAGTTGTGCAACACTACAGAGAAATTTCAAGAGGAAAGCTACCTGACTTCAGAAAGCAAGAACTCTGCCCTAAGTGCTGAAGTAATGACTACAAGCATTGAACAGGGCAGCTGCATTTGGCACTGTGCCTTGCAGGCTGGGTTTGTGCCTAGCACAAAGCTCAGGAGGCTTCTGGAGCAACATTACTGTTGTTTTCCTTTCCAAGGACACAGGATCCCACCACACGTCTGCTGACCACAGCAAGGAAAAGAGCACACCATGGGACCTGGTCCAACAATGTCACACAACATGAAGAAAAGCAAAGAGAATCCAATTATATGGCAACTTCAGACAAGTCTGGGGTAACAACTGGAAATTCATTTGTAGATTTACAGATACTTGCCACCAAGCAGCTCAGGACTATGCTCTTTTGTGAACAGGCATTCACCTAAAAGTTGAAATACCATACTTCTAAATGCCCAACTTCTGCTGCTGAGTTCAACCTTCCTCTTTAAGCATCTGATCTTTGTTTCTGAATATAAAAGGCATGCAATATAACAGTCTAAATTCAACAATTTCCCAAAACACAGATTATAAAAGGTTGTTTTTGAAACCTTCTAAAACCACAGAAATACCAGTGAAAATGCGGATGTACTTATCTCATCTGCTGCATAGTTACTGCATTGAGAAAGAACATGTCAAGCTTCTTCATCACAAAAGAAATCATTATGTTGTTATTATAGTTTCCTTGCTGGAGTATTTTGATTATTCTGTTTCAGGCACTAAATCAGTGATTATTTAGTGCTGGTTCTTGTGAAGGTTTTAAAGAGAAGAATTATCCACAGAAGCGTTGTATAAAACAAACTACTTTTGATACTAAAACCAAGGAAGTAATTGATTATTTTTAAAGCTTTTCAGAAAAAAAAAAAGAAAAAGAAAAAAAAAACTGTCATGAATTCTTCGACATTTAAATTAACACTGAATGTACTGTTTTCATTAATTATTTTTTTAGCCTGGATTATTTAATGTCAGTACAAATCCTCCTACAGATGCCATCAGGAGTATAAAAATTCTTTTTACTGGAATTCCTACTTTCCCTTCCAGATGGGGGCTGTGTTCTTCTCTAAAGGCATCTTCCAACTGCACCCAAACCAGTAGCTGGGAGGAGGGAGCCCAGGGAGACACAAAGGAAGAAAGAGAGAAATTCCCTGTTACACTGAGGCAGGAACAGTAATGATTGTGAAAATAAAACCACCACAGAGAGTGTGCAGCAGTAAGTTCTTAGGGCACCTCATGCAGGAAACCATCTCTCACTATGGCACAGAAAGGCATGTAAGTGATTGAAATATATATAAAAAAGCCCAGAGCTCTGGTGCACTCGGGAAATGGAGAACAGGACAATTTCTAGATGATGTGTACATTAGGAATGGTATATCTTCCTCATTAGATTAATTGAGAAGTAGGCAAGACAGTAATTGTGCAGATGTCACCAAATGCTGCACCAATATGCACAGCTGTCAACATCAGGTACGGTGCCGTTGTATTTAATGCTTCCATCGCCTGCATGTGACAGCCTCAAAAATGAAATGCTAGTTAGGAACAGAGCAGAAATACAGCTGCTTGCTCCAAAGAAATTAGATGGCTCCAAATCACCTAGAAACAGCTGCCAGAACATTGTTTGAGTTATACAACTTGAGATTTTCAGAGCAGCAGGAATAGATAATTTGCCAGAGTTCAGCAAAAACAGTACAAAGGTGCCAGAGGGACCTGAGCTAGGTTTACTTAATGCTCTAAGGGGATATGGAGCAGACTGCTTTTCACAACTGAAATGTATTCATCTGAAGATTCAGCAAAATACAATTAGCCATGGGAAATCAAGGCTGATTCATGGAGAAGGACACCTTTTTGGAAGTGAGATAGAAAACTTCAGACTCTTTCTGCAAGACCAGAACAGAGCAAGTCTGATTTCTAATTAGATCAGCAGCAAGTCAGGTAGAATTCTACAAGAAATGATGTAAGTTGTGGACTGGAAATTATACAACTTCCTCAGTAGGTTACTGTGAGATATATGAGCAGTGTCATATGCACTTACATAAGAGAAAGAAAAAAAACAAAAAAACAAAAAAACAAAACAAAAAAAAAAAAAACACACCATTGATCTATGTTAGACATCACAATCATGTGCTATTTCAAGAATAAATTATAGAAGTTACTGTCATGTAAGAGATTCTTCTGTGTTCGTAACCATCTTTTTTTAACCTGCTGTGCTCTTAACAGCTGAACTGTACCCAGTGTGCAAAGCCATAGAAGCGAGTAATGATGTTCATCATTAGGGGCCCATCATGTTCGTGTCAGTGAGCAACTTATAAATTGACTGTGAGCCTTAGGAGAATTAAAATATACGATCAGCCTCCAATTAAAGATTGCAAAATAGGAGTCTAGTCCTAAATTCCTTCTAAAGTACTTGCAGCAAGATTCCTATTTTGGCCTTGTCTGCACAAACCAGATCCCTGCCATTCAACAAGATCAAAAATGCCTCTCTCTTCTGCCAGTATACAAGCCTCTTTACCGTCCTGTTGTGAAAACCCTGTTAGAGGTTTCTTACACGTTGCATATAATTAAAACTTGTCAGGCTTGAATAGATTTTTTTTTTTTTTAATGGAAAAGCTAGGAGTTGAAAGGTGAAGAAACGGATATATATTTTTTTAACCTATCAGATTGTATTCAGCAACTGAGATCACTACCACAATAAACTTAGATCTCCTAAAGTTAACATGCATATATTCTAGGGTAACAGTGAAACTGTTTTACTCAGGCTTCATGGTTATATTGCCCTTTCTGTCTATAGAGCTTCAAAAATACTTCTGCAAACTTCTAAGTTGGATCTAACTTGATCATTTTTTCCACTAATGACCAATTTCCCATCACAAGTTCTATTCCTGAGGAATGCAATTTATCAAGTCACAAATCATTTCTCTTATTTTGATAACTTCTGTTTAAACGTGGTTTTTTTTTTGATGACTTCTGTGTTAAAAAGGCAAGCACACACATGTTCAGCACTGATTCCCAAGCATTTGTTTGCTGATTACTTCATTATCAACCTACAAGCAAATATTGAGAAGAGTTAGTGTAGTTTATTGTCAACCTAATTACTTTTCCTAAGCCGTTGTTTAAATTAAAGTAGGAATGTGTTGACAACATTGTTCTCTTTTAGTCATTTGTTATTTCATGCTGTTTTCCAGAACTGTGTAATGTTAAAAATTCTAATAAAATTATGATATCCAAGTACTAGTATACCCACATAGACATGCATTGATTGATTTGCAGTAAATTTAAAAACAAAACAAAAAAAAACCTATCAAATTAGTTAAAACACCCTATTTAGCTTGCTGCCTTGGTGAATTTGCTTAAATGCTTCCTTTAAATTTTGTTGGCAATATAATGCTGGTTTTAACAGTTGGCTCTTCCGTGTATTAATAGAACTCATAATGAACATAAAATATTAAAGAAGGTTGAAAGTCATTGCTGTTAAAAACAACTGTACACACCGAATTCTAATGCAATGGTTAGCAACCCTGCTGTGGACAGGGGAGGGGACCTTCACAAGCAAAACAGCTCATGGTCTGTATTTGCATAAACACTTTCAGATCTTTTCATAATTTTAATAGATACGGAATATTTTAACAGATACTCAAATCTCTTATTTAAGTGTCCGAGATGGATTATTTTTCAAGTAGTATTTCAAGTGAACCCTTTCGTCCAGCTCCTCCTGACACCTTTCTTGTCTACAGTTTAGCAAAACAGCTAAGTACTCAATGGTCTGATTTTGAACTGGGTCAGACTGTTGCCTCACTTGTATTTTCTGACCTCTTCTTTCCTTGAGAGCAAAGTGACTTCGGTATCGATTTCTTCAACGGGATACAGAGTGCACATTACTGAAAAACATGAAACAGTTGCATTCTGATCTTCAACATTGACCATCAAGTGCCTGGTGCTATGAAAAGACTTGCACGTGAACACTTGAATTTCAGGATATTTGACCTGTCCAACGACTTCAATGTCTACTTGGCTACTCGCACGCTGCAAGTGTACGAGTAACAGCTGCAAGGCCAGAGCAAAGAATAGAAGCCTTTATTGAAGTGGGATTTTTTATTTGTTTTTCTTTTTCTGCAAAGCACAAGAGAGCAATTTAAACTCTCCTGCTTACTGGCACAAAGAAGCTGGTGGCATCAAAAATAGAATCATAGAATCATAGAATATCCTGAGTTGGAAGGGACCCTTAAGGATCATCAAGTCCAACTCTTGACACCGCACAGGTCTACCCAAAAGTTCAGACCATGTGACTAAGTGCACAGTCCAATCTCTTCTTAAATTCAGACAGGCTCGGTGCAGTGACAACTTCCCTGGGGAGCCTGTTCCAGTGTGCAACCACCCTCTCTGTGAAGAACCCCCTCCTGATGTCAAGCCTAAATTTCCCCTGCCTCAGCTTAACCCCGTTCCCGCGGGTCCTGTCACTGGTGTTAATGGAGAAAAGGTCTCCTGTCTCTCGACACCCCCTTACGAGGAAGTTGTAGACTGTGGTGAGGTCTCCTCTCAGCCTCCTCTTCTCCAGGCTGAACAGGCCCAGTGACCTCAGCCGTTCTTCGTACGTCTTCCCCTCCAGGCCTATCACCATCTTCGTAGCCCTCCTCTGGACACTCTCCAACAGTTTCATGTCCTTTTTATACTGTGGTGCCCAGAACTGCACACAGTACTTGAGGTGAGGCCGCACCAGCGCAGAGTAGAGCGGGACAATCACCTCCCTTGACCTACTAGCGATGCCGTGCTTGATGCACCCCAGGACACGGTTGGCCCTCCTGGCTGCCAGGGCACACTGCTGGCTCATATTCAGCTTGCTGTCTACCACGACCCCCAGATCCCTCTCTTCTAGGCTGCTCTCCAGCGTCTCATCGCCCAGTCTGTACGTGCAGCCAGGGTTTCCCCGTCCCAGGTGCAGGACCCGGCACTTGCTCTTATTGAACGGTTGGTGATCGCCCAGCTCTCCAACCTATCCAGATCCCTCTGCAAGGCCTTTCCACCCTCATTCGAGTCCACGACTCCTCCAAGTTTGGTGTCATCAGCAAACTTGCTCAAAATACCCTCTATTCCTACATCCAGATCGTTTATAAAAATATTGAAAAGTACCGGCCCTAAAATGGAGCCTTGAGGGACCCCACTAGTGACCGCCCGCCAGCCTGACGCGGCCCCATTTACCATAACCCTTTGGGCCCTGCCCGTTAGCCAATTGCTCACCCATTGTATGATGTTTTTATTTAGCTTTATTTAAATAGAAGCTTTATTTAGCTTTTATTTAAATAGAAGCCAGCTGGGTGAAATTGTGAGTACTTGATGAGAAAGCACCAAGAACATAGTGAAGCACTGAACTCCACTCTTTCAGTAGGCTCCACGAAAAGGAATACATACAATAAATTGTCCATTATCCACATATCTGACATTCTTGATAACTGTTCTTTATCACAATGGCAGAGGTGCTTGCAGTGATTTCACATATCTTGGGAGCTCTTCTATTAACATGCATGTCTGCAGGTAACCTATTACGGTGCATAGTTGGACAGAAAAAGTGGTAATTTCTTGTGCTTGATAAAATAAAATCTAGCTCTATTCTATCACCTAAGCAAAAGCTGCATAATGTTAAGCTCACAACAAGCTCTTAGCATTTTCAGAAATTATTCTGAATGGCATTTTCATGAAAAAGATTTGGGGAAGGTGACTAATTTTTTATAAAGTGTTACTTCAATTATGTCTCTAGTGTTTGCAATTATGGAGTTTGGAGAAGCTGAAGCAATAACATGTTCTCATTAATTTATACAGCAATAACAATTTTGGCATGAGGTTAGCATTGTGGGCCAATAAAACAGATGAGCAGGCAGAACTGTCTCTCACTGAAAAGACAATAAGGCCTCAGTAGGCTTTCTTGCAAAGTCCATAACTAATAAGTATTTACACAGAGTGATTGATAGGAAGACCTTTGCCAGCCTTTTGGGATGTGTGTGGGGGGGAGGCAAGTGTCCAGCAACAGACACTTCCAGAAAAGAACTTTCAGACGCTTCCAGAACAGAAAAGACTTCCACTTGGTTACACACACCTCTGCTTTCACTACACTTAATGAAATACAGGTAAATGATAAAAAAAAAAAAAAAAAAAACAAAAAAAAAACGGAAAATATTGTATCATGAAATATTAAGCCAGTCTCATGCCAATCTCATGTCAGACTTCTATCGTGGCCAGTATTTGTCTTTCAAATTTTAAAATACTTTGCAAATATTATTTACCTCCAAGCCTGCAAAAATTAAGTTTACAACTGTGTACTCTAACTGAAACATTTTCTTACAGAGTATCCTGGTATAGTAAACTTCACATTTTCATTTTTTTAATAAGTTTTTAAACCAAGATCCACTAGTTTCTAAAAAATATTTTTGAAGTACTTCTCAAGAGTTCCTCAAAGGTAAATGTGTTCCTAATACGAAGTGCCAGGGGAAAAAAAAAAAAAAAAAAAAAAAAAAAAAAAAAAAAAGTATTATCATCAGAGAAAAGAAGCCTGTCAGGGGTCTTTGATGACGTAAGTTTTTCTTTCTTTCTTCGTCTTTTACAGGTCTAACTTAAATAGCCAATCACCACAGGAGTCACTGTTATCATAGTTATTCCAGTTGGTACAGTTACACTTGAGTTGGTAAAACGCACCCAACACTAACTGAAATACAGCACACCCCTGATTTCTGATAAGTGGGGAAAACAAGACTTTTAGAAATAGTGGTACATTGTCGTACTTATTGCATGTTAGTTAATAAATTACTGGAAAATAAATACATATTTTCATCTACTCTTAGACGATGCAACACATGAAAATATCTTGACATGAGGCTTATAAGTTGCTACCTGAAAAACACAGGCAATTTGTTTTCTGCATGCACCATTTACTTGGTTTAAACATCACATGCTTGTGCTTGTTTATACCTGTTGCTATTTGCAGACAGTTTCAAGAATAAGATATTGTTCATTGCTTATTCAGTGAAGCCTGATCCTTTTCAACAGAGAAAAAGCAATACTTATCAAAGTGAATTTATCAAACTTTTACTTTTTTCTTAGGTACAAAAGACTAAGTAAACCCACATGCATTCAAGTGTGTCCAAAGCACATACATGTCCTGGAAAAACATATACAGTGCTCTGTTACAGAGATTTAATAAGGTTTTATTAAAGCTGTAGATCTATTAGCATTTTGAAGAAAGGGTATGAAGTTTATTTGGGTAAAGATTTGAAAATCAGATCTTTGAAAAACTGAAGTATTCGCTTCCTATATTCAATTTTTTTGTTCAACACTTCAATTTTTAGCCAACTCTTTTGATGCATTACTTCTCTGCACATTACCTTCTTAAAAAAATAAGATGGAAAAAAATAATAATTTGTTGGATTTTCCAAAATGCTTTAAAACAAAACCTATTCAGGTCAATAGAACCTTAACTTCTTATTTTCCCACTGGCAATTAGACCAAGGTGACAGGCTTCGGAAAGTTTCATGATGACGTTTTCATTCGTACTTCTTGTCTGTAGCTGAACACAGGGAATGTGAAAGCATCTGACAGGCTAAGGATACCAGGTCAGGGTTTGCTACAAGCCATCACTACCCACTTAGAGTGAATCTTCATTCCTAATCTTGCCAGAATGGCTTCTCACCAGTTGTATAACAGATAGCAAGGTGCTTCTGCTCCGCCTTAAACTCAAGTGCCAGACACTTTTCATAGAATTAATTAATCAAAGGATATTTACTAATTAGGTGCCTTCAACATGTATAGCTAGCTATATGTAACTGCCCTTGTTTCTCTGCTCTGTTTCTTATAATTGCTTTAAAGAGGTGAAGCCTATGAAATGCAGCCACGTGCTGCCTAACCAAGTCAGTAGGAGCCTACTGTGATGATGCTTAGACCATCTGCCACACAAAGCATTTCACCAAGCATTTTACAAGCACTTTTTATATCGCCAAGTGAATTTTCTTCTCCTCAAGCATTTTCCCCATTTTGTCAACACTTAATACACAAAACAAATCAAGCCCTTAATAATATATTAGGAAAGAGTACTCATTAAGAGAGACAGTTATTTTCTTTTTACCAGTATAGTTTGAAATACCTTTTCCAATGTACTGATGCTACTTTCCTTTAAAATGCTTCAAGTGTCAAGTAGTGAATAACTCAGAGGGATGAAGAATTGAGAGAAAAAAAATACTGTTATGACTACCAAGCTTTTCAGAATAGGTACGTGGGTTATGACAATACTGAGATAATGCAACAGGATGCTCCCAACAGGCACATAATGTCTTCCAGCCAGATGTTATGCAGAAGAACAAAATATGAATTCAGTCAAAGAAATCACCACCTGCAGCAGAGGGTGCTTAATTCCTGACATATTATTTCATACCAGAGCTATTCCTAAGGGAGTTACATTGCTCACCACACCACAGAGGTCGCCCAGAACTCCAAAGAAACACTCCAACACCCCAGGTCTAAAATTATGAGCAGCTTGATTTCTTATTTGAAGTCTGTTAGTTATTGCTTCCAGCCTTCACTCCGGATTTGATTTTGAGAGGCTAGACGTATCTACAGCTGGTACAGCACTCCAACAAGAAGCTGAGCTCTAGAAGTGGTGCACGCATTCTGAGCCCTGCTGCAGTCCCTGCGCAGAGCAAAGCCAGAGCGTGGCCCAGATGCTCGCCACAGTTATCCTGACAGAGCCATGTACAGAAGACAGCCATGGTGCCAGGGACACTGTCACACACAAAAGTGCTTTCTGTGGCATTTCTGAAGACATTTCAACAGCTGTCATCTTTTCAAGACCTCAGCTTCCTTCTCCTCCCTTGTCCCCATTATTGGAAATGCTGGCTGCCAGTACATTCAAGCAGCTAACAAGAAGTTAACAATTGCTTTACACTAATCTCATTTCATATGTCCTTTTTTAATTCATCTGGACTTGAATTTTTGATGGAGAGAAGAAAAATATAACTTCATATATGAAATCTGAATGACATTTTCCCCTCCCCACAGGCTAGATGTCACTACTATCATTAAAGAAACCACTATAAACAATCTGCCCATGGTATTTATGTCCTGCCTATAGCTATAGTACATAAGAACTGAAGTGAAAAATGAGAAAATACAGCAGAAACATAATAGATTTTAGCTTCTCAAAATGAAAATAGAGAAAAGAAGTGGTCACTTACTACAAATGCTTCAGGAAGATAAATATTATGGAGGGGAGAAAAGGCAATGTCGAAACAAGAACAAATATCTATTAAGGGGGCATCAATATGTTTAGTCTGAAAGTTACGAGACTTCTAGTCAGTAGAGCACTGAAGTTCTGCAATAACCTCTGAACTGGAAAGGCAAAGCAAATCATCTAATGTTATGTTGATGATGACGGGCAATTCAAGAGATTTCTTTTAATTCCATATTCTCATCTTTTTAGGACTCAGTCTGTTGCACTTATTAACATGCTTTCACTCAGTGTAACTGGCGTGCTAAAAAGGCATCATGCGGCACGTGCACTTCTCTCCTTAGGACTATGCAAAGGGATATACCTTATTTCATGTTAAAGATGGAATTAATTCCGATTTTTCAGAGCACTGCAGGCAAATGTACAAAGAATATTCTGACAATAGATCTAAGATGTTCCACTTTTATCTCATACACAGAAAAAACACAGACCTTTAAAGCCATGCTTTTACAGCAGGACCTGCCTGGTAATATTTCAGTTATTTTTTTTCTGAACTAGCTTCTGTTTCTGACCACACAGAGGTAACGCTGGCTTTGTTCGTGACAATTCAGCTCTCAGGTGACAAAGCACCAATCACGGCAGCTGGGTAAGCAAACTGTCAGAACCTCATATTCAAGGGAAGGTGGTAAAAGGGTATTTGGGAGACTTGATGTTATTTGATCCTCTAATAGCGGTTGGGAATATAGCCAAAACCCTATGATGTTGGTGACAAGCTGACAAACACCTTATATCAAAGTGACTGATAAACTCTACCATATTAGTAATTGTTTTCCACAGCCTCTGAGCATTATTTCTATCCTGTCTACTCAGCCTCTGATAGGTGTCCACAGACCATGGCCCAGCTTCTCATAGAGTAAGCAAGCAATTTCTTCAGCAGCTCTGAGTAGATGTATAGAGCTCGTTGTCACCCCAACACACAGCAGCTCCTCCATCATTTGTTCTTAACAAGATGACTGGACTTGAAGAGCAGGGTATAAAAATAAGAAAAAATAGAAGGACCCCATAGAAGGACAGGAGGAAGGACTAGAGGAGAAAAGCTACACCACACTGCATAGAAGGAAAAAAAAAAAAAAAAAAAAAAAAAAGTCTCTTTCTTTACTAAATCACTGAAAATTTTTCAAGTGTACCAAACCTCCCCCTCAGAATTTATTCTGCACAGTCACAGGACCTAACCTGTTTTACAAATATTTCAGGCATATCTTTCTACGCAAATATAAATTTTCCTCTAAATTAAGATTTCAGAACCATTATGATACAGCTATGTCTGAAAAAAAAGTTTGTTACTGCCAGTGTTACCACCATATAAAATAATTGACCCCCAGCTGAAATATCTATTGATAATTGGCAGATCAGTTCTTATCATCATTTTTCATCCAGGACCATAGCAGGATGCAATATTTACTGTATTCTGTACAGTCGCTCTCCTTCATTTAACTTCGGAATTGCAGAACAGCAGGTGAATCATGACAACAATGTTCAGAGAGGGAGTATTTATAAAGAAGTATAGGAAGTGCAAGAAGCCAGATTATCCTGGTGGTATAAAATGAATTAGTTTGTATTTTACTTTTTGGCAATGCTGTGCTGATAATTCAATGGAACAAAAGCCTCTGTTTTGGTTCCAAACTTCTTACAAAGATGATATTTGATATCAAAGCTGCAGCTTTGGCCACACTGAGCCTTTGTTTTAAAAGTTTCAGTTACCTTTGAAGAACAGAGGGGGTTGTTTGTTTGCTTTTATTCGGGCTTTTCAATAACATTTTAGAAGACCAGTGTCTCTAGTTGAAACTTCCCACTCAAATGCTTAAGTGAAATGCAATACATCTTGAAAAATATTTACCTCTATGACTGTTTAAAATAGTTATTTGATGTTATTTAATGTTCCTAACAGCTCTCAACTTTCTCTCAATAACGTCAGATGTGCAGAGACTATAGTTGTATTAAAGACTTAGAAATAATTTCTATAGGTTTCGTTCCTTGTCAGAGCATTACCTCTACTAAAATCTTTCTTCAAACTATGTTAGAAAAAATATTTGGAAATTATAATAAATGTGATAAGTAAATAAACTCAATTAGCTAACACAAACTTTGTTAAAAATATGTGTTTTGTTTGTTCATTTGTTCTTTAAATCTGATTCTTAAACGAAGTTTGGAAATATAGATGCTTTTTGGGTTTTGGTTGTTTTTTTTTTTTTTTTTTTTTTTTTTTTAACCAAAAATTTTCTATAATGCCTGGAAGTCAAATTGTTTTCTGTAATGCTGGAAGTCAAATTGTTTTATTTTTCTTTGTAAGCAAAGTGACGATCTTTTAATCAAATTTAAAGCACAAAACCAATTAGGACACACCTCGAAATGTGCAAGATGGTAATGAAATAATATTTACGAGCAATTAATCAGTTCCTGCTTGTGGAGATATCTTCACAACAGGTTATATTTAAGAAGCCATCCCAGTTGTCAGGCTAATAGTTACCAAGTACAAACAGACAAAATGACTGAAAATAAGTCTTCAGCTTCCGCTAGATTATTTGGTATTACCTGAAGCAAGGACCGATTTAATGTAGATGTAGCTTACAGGATCAAAGCACGGTGAACAGCAGAGCTGGGGGTGGGGGAAGCACCCCTTCTCAGAACAGGCAAGTTTTCACCTCATCCCAGTCAAGTTATGTTCCAATAAATGCTCTCGCTCTCTTAAATCAATGACATTTCAGATAACTGTAAAGACAAAGAAGGAATTCTTATTTTTGACTTTCTACCAGTTTTGGATAAAATACTTTTACCTCTGATGCTTCTCCTCTATATCAAGCTTGTGTTTGTATTTACAGCCAAATTATAAGGCAGAAAGACAACAATGAAATTTCAGGATGTGTTTTTCTTGCACTGTTTAGATCCAAGGCAAGCTATAGCGGCACTGGTTGGCACCCCTGTCGAGTCTGTTGACAGTAATAATGCTACACTGACTCTAGAGTCAGTCTCCTCATAAAACATTCTGAAAAGATGACACCTTGTACTAAATTTACTCTTGTTATGAATAATACGCTGCCTGTTAATATAAAAGAACTAAAAGCTATTTTTATGAGGAAGAATGTGCAACTTGTTATATTTTTCTAATCTAGTAAGCATCTAAAACAATTGTTTTACATCTGGATGTGCAAGAAAGCAACAGGAAAAGTAAGGATGCAGCAGAACAAAGTCCTGGTTTCAGGACAGCTTTTGGGAAGTTCTCTCAGACTCACGTTTTCTAACAGGGTCAGCGAACACCTGATACTTCCAGACAGAAACAAAGTTCAACAGCCTTTTATCTCATACCCTACCGCACCTAAGAAACACAGATCTGTGTAATAGTTTCTGGTGGACCAAACACAGGTACCATCAGAAGACAAGAGCACCTAGGACAGGGTTTCATTATCATGCTTAGGCACCTGAAAGCTGCTCCTCAGTTCTGCCATATATACCAAAGATGAAGCACAGAACACTACTTTCATAAATCAATTCCCTTATTGCAAAATACAATGAAGTCATGAAATACAGGTATTATAAAATCTCAGCATTTAGGCCTACCTCTCACCAATGTATTAGCTGAGTATTTCCAAAGCAAAAATATTTCATCTGTTTATGATACCTGGGGGAGGAGATGTATTTTGGGAGAGCCAAAATAAAGGTGATTAATGACTGTTTAGGACTGAGGAATATTTGCTATAGGTTACTTAATTTCAACAACTACTTCCTGTCCAGTAAAATAACTTTCAATTACCCTTTTGGCAAAAATGTAAAACAAACTTTTTTTCTCCTCACCACTTAGACACGTACTAGAAAAATCACACTACTTTCACCCAGCAAATCCTATAGAAAATTCCTGCAGCTGACACTGACCACAATAAAAGAGACTGATCCACCTATAACAGACTACACACCACATTTTATATGCTCATTCCAGGTAATGGGTGACATGGAGGGGTTTATTCTGATGGCAAAGATGCACAGGTTTCACCAAGATGCTAATGCATCTGCTTTATCACTATTTACATCACGGTAGTCGTATGGTTTCATGTATTCACTTATTTTCCATGTCACTTTATATGGTTACTTACAGACTTACATAGTCAAAATAAAACAGAAAACAAGTTACATGTGTGCCATGATGTATCCCAGCAGGATAACACATTTTCTATATTGGTAAATAAAAAGATTTCAAAAGCATTTATTTTCTTTGCTTACATTAGAATTTGTCTTAAATGGTGAGAATTCTTCTGTGTTTCTGTAGGGGATAACTTGGCCACTGGGAGCACAGAGCTGCTCAGCTCCTTAGCCTGTATGAGAGCACTATATTTGAAGGTAATGCAACTGAATGAGTATTCAACTAATAGCACAACTCTATAATAATTATATTTTTGCTTTCACCTAAGTACCTCATATGTGCAGTATCTGGTTTAAATCTTCCCTGAAAAGCTAAAGCAGATATGTTCCTTCATCCCACACAAAGGGAAGATGTCAAAGTTCTTTCTCTCATGCAAATTTGCATAACAAGATCTTTACCCCCACAACATTTACCAGCCAGGTATTATCTACCTTCTAAGATGGTACTATGCCCTTTTCTTATCTGACACTGGCCAAATGCTCAAAAGTCTTGTTGGATGAGTGTTCAGAAATGGTAAAATCAATGTTTTTATAAATACGTACACCTAGCCGCCCACAGCATGCCTGCCCTGGAAAGCTCATCTCTGCATAGCACAATTTTCAGGAAATCACAAGTGTTGATCTTTACTCCCCAAAGTAGTCATTTATTGCTTATTTCTTTGAAGATTATGCAAACAACTGTAACTCTGCTTTGTCAAGCAGAGAAAGGGAACTGCTTATCTATCATTGTTACATGTGAGTGTACACTGTCTTTCCAAGCTCATTCAAAAGAATAAAAACCACACAACAATAACAAACATCCATGTTTTTAAAGGATTAAACGTGGACATATTGGACCAGGTTTTTGGATGACTTCAGATCCCACCTATGTCTCAGAAAACAATGCTCATTTTCAGAACATTTTACAGAAGCTTAAAAGAATTGCCATGGTTTCTTGAAGATAAATTGGCACTGTTGTTAGAGATCTCAGAACAACATAATCATCAAAAGACAGTGCTAGTAAAACAAATGCTAAATTCTTGTAGCTAATCAGCTAATAATTTCTAATCTATGATGCACAGATTAAAAAAAAAAAAAAAAAAAAAAGCCCTAAATTTTACTTAAGGTTTGTAACAATGGTTCCAGTTATGTGGATTAAGAGAAAGAACATAATCGTGTAATATGCAAATACATTAAGAATAGATCGTTTATTTTAGCTAGTGCCAGAAACCTTTGTCCAGCAACTCCATCTTATTCAGTAACACAACATATGCTGTTTCTAACAATGGTATAACAGGCTTCCTGAAAACAAAGAAATGGTTTTTGAAATTCACACTTATGCGTGAGTATGGCAACTGTACTACAACAGTTGTACTGACAAGCCCTGAACGCCCAGTGCAATCTCAAAAGAAAGGAATTAAATATGAAATAGAAGTGAACAGTGCAACCAGCCCAAGAAGATGCTGAAGTTGGCATAATCAACAAAATGACGATAAATTTAAGGAAAAAGATACACACACACACACACAAATATTGGTGGAGGTGAACAAAAGCTATAAGGGTATTAAGACACTGAGCTATGCAGAGCCTGAAGGTCAGTCATATTTCTCTCTGATAACAGTCCCAGCAAGCAATGAGGGAATTCCTCTCAGGTAAATGTGATCATAGAGATTTATGGTAGACACACACACACAAGAAAGGAACACATGCATTTTATGGTATTTCTACCTTTTTTGGAAACTACTCATTTTATCTATAGGTAATAGGTAGCTATTGTTTCATGTTACAAGAGACTGGAATTAATTCGTAATTTATTCCAACATAAATTTCTTTGATGCCTAAATTTACTTCCTTTCATAGTCCTTGAAATGCTACCCTTTTATCCATCTTGTGAGCATGCCACTTGAAACATGATCTACCATGGTCCCCCAAACAATTTATAGTAAAAAAAAATGCTTAAAAGGCCAGTGGTAACATTAGCATGATATCCTGGTCCATGGTATCATGGATAGAGTACAATGCAAGCTTCTAAAAAAAAAGTTGCTGCAGGGTATTTTACTCTGCTTTGCTGTTATCTGCATTTGCCAGGGTGATGAGCAACCTGTAGGACACCAACGGTAACAAGAATGGCTGAGTCTTACCAAACTACTTGCCGAAAGGAGTAGCTCTGTAAGCACATGGACTTCCTCTGGGTTAGTGTTTTGTGGTTTATTGACTCACACAGCCTCTTCTAGGGACTGCACCAGCTCTGTGGTCTCTCAGGCGACCCTTTGTTGATCCTTAGTTTGAAAGCCTGAGCTCACAGTCTATCAGAGGACATGCAGCCTGCATTTTATTTACCACGCTTATGCTGGCAATCACTTTGAAGTCCTGACCTTAATTTTCAGAGGCCAGCAACAGCCAAACCTGCAATACAACTTCTCAGTCCATCTCTCCCTGCAAGGTGCCTTAGCTAGTAAATGGAAGACAAGAAAGGCTGTGGAAGGAAGTTCTTTAGACAATACTATTGCAATTTAATTTATACAGAATGCATAACTTGGCAGAACCTGGAATAAGCTTATCAAGGCTTTGCTGTTAAACAAAATCTGCAAGGAAAAGCAGATGACCTGAATAGCAATCACCTTGTACTTAAGGCCTCACAAGACTTACAGAAACTGATCACTAGTGAGGAAGATCTGAAAACGACTTGAAACAAAACTGAGAGTCACTGAACACCACATTTTACATATGAAACAGACGTGAAAAAAACATTGACAAAACTAAGGGCAAGCTCACAAACCTTTTTTTTAAAAAAAAAAAATAAAAATAAAAATCACACCATGAGTGTAAAGTTTCACTATGCTGTATCACAAGTTAAATGGCAAGGTGGGAGAGAATGATATGCAACTATTTTAGGAATGTTATTTACATTCAACCATTTTAATTATAAATAAATAACACACTACTGTGTTGAAGTAGGTAGGCAGACTAGAATTCATCAGTGAGAAAAGCAGAGCATCATAGGACAAGCCTTACGGACCTTCATACCAGTGCTTCTTTCAACATGATAGATAGCTGACTTTTGGACACACAGCTTTCTGTAATTTAATCTGGCTAGATGTAGCAGGTGGTAGCCAGCTAGAAAAACTGCAGGGGATTTGTCATCCTCTACTTTCTTGTGGAAATCTCCAACTGTGTACTAAAATATTGAGAGCAGTTCCAGTAAGATCAAACAAGCACAACTTTGCTAGGGGATAATCACAGCTATTCCAAGTGTGTAAATAAGCTTTTTCCTTGATGACAAGCAAAGAAGCTGATTTCAAACGCTTCCTGGGACAAAGCAAGACAGATGATGCAAGTTCAAATTTAAAAATATTTACTTCCTTCAGCTTTCTTTTTACTTACCCTCTTTGTCTAGATATGATTTGGCTTCAGGAAAACAAGACTACAAAACAAATCTGTTAAATGCTTAATACGGTAGGTTTCATTTTCAGATGACTCTCTTTGGTCTACCAATGGCACAAAATTGTTGAGAAACAAGACAAGAATAGGCTAAAGGGAAAAGATTTAGATTTAGTCAATTGGGCTCTCAGGAGTGAGAAGAGAAAATAGACTAAAGGAATTTTTCAAACTGAATGAAGAAGTAGACAGAATAGATGAAATCCACCTAATAACCATGAAATGATTAATTCAGAAGCAAACCATATGAAATATGAAACCCAGAATGAATTTACATCAGGCCCATGTTTTTTATGTCTTATCCTGTGTGCTGGCCTGGCAGAGGTCTTTAACAATGACTTCGATAAAGCTGTAAGAAAAGGCAACAGTGTGGCACCCTCATATGGTACTCTGAAATCAATTCAACCCCTTCCAGGTGAAACCAGCACATTGAAATCTTGACTGCTGTTTGCCTGGGTGACCTTAAAATCTACTAAATATATAATAAACAAAGCAATTTTATTAAAATTACATGTAGGAAGACTGTGCCAGGTCTGGCCAAGGCCATCTAAAAGTGTAAGAGACATACTATTTCTGAATTGCATATATTAAATTCAATAGGAAATCTGGTCTTATTAATGACTCGGAAGAAACTGTCCACTTTGGCCAAAGAAACATAATTTTAGTAAAGTCCAGTAGCAGAAAACTAGTGCAGCTCAAGCATTGTGCCAGTTCTCAACACATTTCATACATTCTTGGACAAAAAAACTATTTTTTTCTCATTTATCAGTTTTAAATGAAAACCTGCGTGTTGTTGCTTGACCAAGCCTAAGTTGTTTGCTTAGTCCAAAGTTTATAAGAAGATTTTGAAATAACATACAGTGAAAATAATGAGAAAAGCTCTTCCAGACTTTATTTATTCTTCTATTGCTTTATTTATCAATCTAATTTTTTAAAAACAACTCTGATATTTCAAGACTAATGAACAGCATAATCTCAGAAGGCAGTATCAGCTGATAGATGCACTACAACTACTAGAAATTATTACATTATACTGCCAACACTAATACAAACCTTAAAAAATGATTTTTGTTGAGACTGTTTTCACACACCCTGTTATAGTCCAATTATATCCTAACGTATCAGCAGATTTGGTTGTTGTCAATTTAGAGAGCAAGCTAAAAATTTAAATGATTGCTCCCACAGAGCCCCAAGAGCTCTCCTAACACTTGTTCAGTTCTGTTGATAGTTCAGAATAGACTTCACCAACGTGAACTGGAACTGAATTGATTACTCAACATGCTACTCCCACTGCTGTCCTTCTCAAGACCATCACATCATTTATCCTTTTAATCACATTCCATTTCTGGAAGGAGACAGATTCTACTTCTGGGGGAAAAAAGGTTTTAAACAGCTAAACAGCATCAAGAGCTGCCCTGTTATCTTCATTAATATTGCATCCCAGAGAATATTATAAATGTGCTCATTAAGGTACTAAATTATTCTCCTCACAAGCAGAGCAGTTCAAGCAGTCAAAGCGAACTCTGTTTTTTCCTTTCCTATATACAGCAGTCCTTCCAAAGAAGCATATAGGCAGATTTTCACCTTTAAAAGAAGGATCAATGGAAAAGATAAAAAGGTATGAAGTGTGAACTTGCCAGTATACTCTATACTGTCACCAACACATAAAACAAGTGCCTTCAAAAGAAAAAAGAAAAAAAAAAAAAAAAAACTATAATACAACCCAACAAGTCACCAGAAACCAATTATCTCCAAGATAACCTCTTGGTCAAGTCCAGCCAATACACTGGAATCTTATATAGAAAGGGGCTGACAAAGAACACACAGAGCAAGAGACTGCATAAAAATTGTTTCCATAGAAATCTTGTCCCCTAAAACAGTGATAGAAATCACCATGGCAACTAACCTGGAGAGTTATGATGCAGATTCAAAATTTATTCTGGCCTAAAGACCACTGCACTAGCAGCTGCAGCCCCCTTGCAGAAAAAGTTCAAGTTGTATGTTTGCTTAATTACAAATATATATATATATTTTTGCCATTACATAACATCTATTAGCAAGTTTCAGTTCAAATGTAGAAAGTTTAATACAGATATAGATGATTTTAGAAGTTTTGCTTCAGTTACCAGTATCAATTGCAAACAAAACAAAACAAAAGCATAAAGATATGTTGGATATTGTTCAAGAACTCTCTATAAAAATAAAATAAACAATACAGTAGAAGGGAAAGGAATTTCAGTGATTCTATTCTCATTCTAAACTAGAGCCCTAGAAGTTTGCTGCATTCCTCTCTTTTAATGGAAAAAGTGTGACCGTAGGAATATGGAAACAATACTTTTTCCAATTCTTGCAAACCAAGTGACGTATTCTCTGTAACATACAATTTATGTTTAGAGTGTTAGCTGCCTGTACATCTTAACTCTAGAAATGCTTTGGGTCTATTTGTTCATACTCATACTATTTTAGAAATAAAAGCAATCAGACAGTGACCTCTGGCTGCTGACTACATTTGGGGAAGGAAAAAAAATGCAGCTGATAAGAATGATTAAATTGTTCTTATTTGAATATTTCTGTATTTAACAAATTCTCAACAGGAGCTTGTGACAAACAGTTCTTTTTCCCCTGATTTTCACAGTAGTAATTTTGCTGCTCCACCAGTTTCAAGCAAGGACATTCACTTAAAATCCTATTCTGAGGAAATTTGGAGTGAAAGCCCATTTAGATTGTTGAAATGGTGAAAGTTATCATGCTGACGAGCTCTCTTGGTGTTCTTTAACTTTATCCTAGCTGCTGTATTTAGGACAGAGACAGGTGAATAATTCCCTATCAACTACTAGCCTGTTTAAAACGTGAATTTATTTCAAATACAAGGCCTACATCTGCCTACATCTGGAGAAAAAACGGTATACTTGTAGTGGGTTTATGTGACAAGGTTTTGGTAGCAGGGGGCCATAGGGGTGGCTTCTGTGAGAAGGATCTAGAAGCTGCCCCATGTTTGGTAAGGGCCCCACTGCTGACCAGAACTGAGCCAATAAGTGATGTTGTTTGTGCCTCTGTGAGAGCATATTTAAGACAGGGGAAAAAAATGCTGCGACACACAGCAGCTGGGAGAGTGAGAGGAGTGAGGAACAGCCTTGCAGGCGCCAAGGTCAGCAAAGACGAAGGGGGAGAGGTGCTCCAGGCGCCGGAGCAGAAGTCCCCTGCGGCCTGTGGTGAGGACCATGGTGAAGCAGGATGTCCCCCTGCAGCCCATGGAGTACCACGGTGGAGCAGGGTTCCATGCTGCAGCCCGTGGAGGAGACCACGGTGGAGCAGGTGGACCTGCACCGACGGAGACTGCGGCCTGTGGAAGACCCCTGCCGGAGCAGATTCCGGGCCGGACCTGCAGCCCGTGGAGAGGAGACCACGCAGGAGCAGGTGACCTGGCAGGAGCTGCTGCCCGTGGGGGACCCAGGTTGGAGCAGTTTGCTCCCTAGGGATGGACCCCGTGGTACGGACCCATATCTGGAGCAGTTCTTGAAGAGCTGCTGCCTGTGGGAAGCCCACGCTGGATCAGTTCAGCAAGGACTGCATCCCGTGGGAGGGACCCCACAGCACAGGGGACGAGAGTGACCAAGAAGGAGCGGCAGAGAAGAATTTCTACAGACTGACCATAGTCTCCATTTCCCCGTTCCCCTGCGCCGCTCGGGGGGAGGAGGTGGAAGAGGGTGGATGGGGGGGGAAGGTGCTTTTGGTTTCTTTCTTTTGTTTCTCACTTCTCTAGCTCGTTCGTAATAGGCAATAAATCTTACTATCTCCCTATGCTGAGTCTGTTTTGCCCATCACAATAATTACTGTGCGATCTCCTCGTCCTTATCTCAACCCTTGAGCCCCTTTCATCGTATTTTCTCCCTGTTCCTCTTTGAGGAGGGGGAGTGAGAGAGTGGTTGTGGTGGAGCTCGGTCACCCACCCAAGCGAAACCATCACAATACTACTATGACGTTTTAACATGTTCACATCTTCCTGCTTTTTAATTCTGTATGTAGTGTGCTTAAGAGTGTAAATAAGAATTCTGGCATTTAAAAATGTAATCTGAGAACAGAAGACGTTTGTGAACTATTAGCTATGGTGGAACTTAGCATAATGCATATGCTGATCCAATTCCCTCCCTTAATTAAAGGGGAACCACAGTCAGAATTTGGAAGCTCTTACTAATAGACTAAGGAGATCTTCATGGTTTCCAATTTTCAAACAGCTGGCTTGTATAGAAACACGATGTCCTGGCACAAAGAATTATTTATGCCCATGTAGATTTAGCATGACTGATTATTCACATGACAATAGAAAGCTGCAAAAGAAGTAATTTGAGAAATTTTGGCTGAAGTTCTCCTCCATCATTAACTCAATAATCAAGATTGCTGTTATGGAGGTACTATTTCAATAGCTCAAGAAAACCACCGTACTTTGCATGCAAACAACCACAACAAACAAAAACAAGCCAACCCATCCCACAAACACTGTTACCATATTCATTCTCTAAAGGAGACCAATTGTTTTTAATTGTATGTAGCTGTATTCCTCTGGATTGTTTTATATGACATCTTAAATGCATTAGTTCAAGAGGAGGGATGGATATTTTTCTTCATGTCACAGTGTTTTTTACATTTTATCCTGTTGTTAAATATGACAATTAGTTGCTAAGATGCTATATAGATAACCTAAGAATGTAGCTAGATTTCTCTTTCCCTGCATATTTATCATAATCAAGAAGAGGAGAAAAAGTGCAATTAGATGATTCTTGCTTCTACTAAAAATAGTTGTTTTGCCTTTCAGTGAAGAACATTTTTCCTCTGCTTTAAACTGTCAGTTGAAATGTTCGGCAAATTCTTGCGCAAATTAATAGTAAGAGAACAACCATTTTCAAAAAACACTTCTGACTCCTTCTGTAGCTCTAAGTCAGGTCAAGGCAATAAAAGGTCTGATAGCAAGCTTTAATGCCAGAAAAATGTACAAACTAAAAGTAGGGATTTTCTAGCCATGTAAGTGAGAGTTAAAATTCTATTTAAATGACAGATAAAAACTAATCAACTTTTTAAATTAACTTTAGTGAATAAAGTAGGTGTTGGCTTTAGTTTTGTTCCTTTTATTGAACACCTCGTACCTTTGCTGTACCAGAGAGGAATTTTTTCATGATTCATGTCTAACATGAAAGTAGCTAATTGCTGGTTGAGCGACTAATAAAAAATTAAAGTACCTTGCAGAGCTTTCTGCCATCCTTACCTTTCACACCAGTGTAACTACATTATTTGTGTTTTTCTTTGGGACTGCAGCTTGGCTAAGAAAGGATAAAGTCTTTACCACCAGTAAGCTTTTCTCTCATTCAAACCTCCTTCAATTTTTTCCCCTCGATAGATCTGAGGATTTACCTGTGCAGACCTAGGCACCCACCACCACATGCGTCCTTCCTGATGCAGCCCTCATTTCATTGATAGCAACCTCCCTTACCTAGAAGAAAAAATCATTATCCAGGCTTTTAATTGCAAAAAAAGCAAACAATATTCTTTCACCACACAAGAGAAAAACATGCTCAGTCTTCCACCTCACCTGGAGGTGGGGGGTTATTCACTGATGTGGAAGAGAACAGCAGAAAGATCCACACTTACTCTGTAAAGCTAAAGCTGCCACTTTGGGAGCCATAAGACTGACATACATAAGAGACCTTAGCCTATAAGAGACCTTCTTAACTAGGACACTCAATTAATGAGCATTTATTCTTTGAGAGATGTGCCATTTGCAAAGATCTTTCTAGAGAGAACTGCAAATCAGATAGACCACATTAGCATTTCCAATCTAGGACCTATACGTGCCTTTGTAAAATTCTAACTACGATCTATCACCCTGCGATTAATGAAGCCTCCATAAAAAGGTCTCTTCTGGTAAAATGTCCACTGCCAACACCATATCTGAGAGAAACATACATACATGATCATCTATTACGCCAACTGCCCTCTGTCTAGTAAGTCACATGAACTAAATCAAGCACATTACATATCACTTCTAGGGGAAAGCACAACAAAAATTCCACACATACCTTAGTGACATAATACTATGCCAATAAATAATAATGTTGGCATAGAAAAAAAAGATAAGATTCTACAAAACTAGGGTAGAACATATTGGTAGAATATCTGATATGATACATTCAAGAGTATTTTCTTGCTGCTATACCCTTATGATTAAATATTGTTTAGACATATCTTCTGAATTTATTAACAGCTTCTAAGGGAGCTTTACATAGAGTAAAGGCTTGTATGTATTTGGAATTACTGTGTTAATTTGTTGCCTCACGCTCATGTGCTTAAGCCCCTCACAGGAACATCACACTTTCAACACCATTTCAGTAAAGGCTTAACAATATCCTATGTCATATCATTTGAAGGAGGTCATATCAGTTTTGAAGCCAGCCTTTCACTTGCACTGCATGAGATTATCAAATGAAAGTATTTAAAACAAGATCTTATTAAGATTACACAGCAAGACCAGGGATACATAGTATTTCACCTACAAAGCATCTCAAACAGTCAGCTTCACACCAACACCAATTTCAAACATTTGCTGCTCAAGAGTCTTAATTAGTCAGCTATATTCTAATAGACTGCTTAGCCTCCTCTGAACTCAAATTTCCTAAATAGTTTGCCAATTAAAATACTTTGTTCTTCATGTGTGCTCAGTTTCAGCTATTTCGCTTTCCCAAATCTGTCTGAAATTACTTATTAGCAGAATATCGCTCTATCAGACTCAAGAGCCAACAAAAAAACATCTTAGGAAAGTCTTTTAAACTTAAGATGCTATTTGCTATTAAACATTTTTGTTGACTTGGCACTTTTCCTGACTTGGTCCTCAAAAAAAGAAAACAACATGCAAAATCCATGAAATTAGATAAAATACTTTTCCTTTAATTAATCAAAACCCCAATGGTTAATTACTTTGTCTTAAGACACTATCCCCCAAACGTCTACATCCTCTGAAGGTTTGCATCTGCAAGGACAATGTGCTAATTTTTGTATTTTATTCTGGTGATAAATATTCTCAGTGATACCTGTTTAGGTTTTTCCCCTCTGGATAAGCAATAAACACCCACTGGAATATAGATGGATCTCAAGGTCCTACTTCCTAGGGCCCATTTCTAGGGCTCCATTTTCCTAATCAGTGTGTTATATTAATTCATTCTGTCCAAAGGAGTGAGTATTTACATTTCTTGTGGAAACCCAAGTGGTTAGAACAGTTTCATAAGAGAGGTTTAAAAATTCATCTCTCCCTAGCCTAAATAGCTCAATGCTAAAATACAAGTTAAGTGCTTTTAGAGACTGGACATGTGTCAGTTTCCTCAAAGTGGGAATTCAATTTTTCACTTAAATCCTGTGTTAGAACCCTACTTATTTAGTTGTTGGTGAAAAGCAGCATAACCTACTCTTATGGATCTTGTTTAATCTTCCATTGTCTTTCTTAAAAAATAAAATAAAATCTGAACTGTTGCTTCAGGACAAAGAGGTTTACTAACACAAACAAAATTCTAATTTTATATTTAAAAAAATATATTAAAAAAACAAAACAAACAAAAAAAAAACAGGAAAAACTATTTCTAACTTTGTGTTTCAACCAACCAGTCTTCCTAGCTGGCTTATTCCTGGATATGGGAAGGAAACAAATACTTCAAAATAGACCAGCACTTGAAAGAAAAACATACTGCTGCAAATGCTATATGCTCATGGTACAACTATGGTGACTCAGTTGGGCTCAACATTTCTAAAAGCAAGTAAAGGCCAGTCAAATGTACCTGTGAAATATTAAATTTCTCTTTGATCAAGCTACACAGACTATCCAATTACACCGAAAAATTAGTGCTGTCTGTGAAGGAAAAAAAATCCATCTAGGTTCCCAATTATATGCTTCTCTCAGGAGTCAAGAAAGTAATTATGTCAGTTATATGTGGGAGTCCTATGCAATGCCAGGCTTCTTCATCTGAGCAGCTTAAGATGGTTCCTTTCATTAGATGAGAGCTTCACAACACCTATGAAAACATATACACAAAGCTTAAACAAACAAACAAAAAAACCTAGCAGCACAATACTTTACCTCTTCTCATTGTGAACTAGTCTGTCCAAGTCTGACAGTCCTTCTGGAAACACTCTTTGCATAGGGATTGAATTTCACAAGGCAAACAGATGCTTCTTGACCTTTCTTAAGAAAGGTCAGCACATTGTGGGTCTAAAAGCTTCTGACCAGCTTTCCAATTAGTGTGTCAGCATCCTGACCAGAGATCTGAAACAATGTTTGCTGCATGGCCCCAAGGTTAAAAATATTCTTCTTTATCCAGTACGATGAAGGAAAAATTTTCCTTACAAGAGCAAATAAATAGCACTTCCAAAAGCTGTCTTGATGGACCATTAGGTTACAAATTCTATAAGAGGGGAGGGGAAGAATAAACTTATTTTCCCCTATAAATACTGTATCCCCTGAGCATGTAAAATGGTACAAGAAAAATCCATAGGACGTAGCATTAATGTTAATGCATTTTTACTTGATATCCACTGCATATAATGGTCATTCGATGTTAGCACAATGTGTTCTCTCATGTCCTCTATATCATTATCAGGAACAAACAAAAGCACAGCTACATCAATAACAGAAAAGATTTCACACATTATAGCAAGGCATGAAGCTTCTCTCTGAGGGCAAGTCATTTGTGTCCTACACTGGACAATTAATGTCATTAGAGAAACTAGAATTAATAGCCCTCATTAAGAGGAGCTGGAGAATTTCAAAGCTACAAAAACTGTGACCAACCCAGAATGTCCAAGAAGTCAAGGTTGCATCCTTTACTTCTGCCTTTAACATTTGCTGAATTAGCTTTTATTTATTAAAGTACAAAGTAACCAGGTCACACAGGTACAAAAAGACCTAAACTATGATCCTTGCCTAAGATAACCACAAACACTGTATTATGTGTTTGAATACTGACTATCTAGAATTACCTAATAGTGATATTAAACATAATCAAGAATATTCCAAGTCGGAAGGGACCCACAAGGATCACTGAGTCTAACTCCTGGCTCCACACTGGACCACCCAAAACCCAAACCCTATGCCTGAGAGCATTGTCCAAGTGCTCCATAAACACTGGCAGGCACAGGGCAGTGATCACTTACCTGGGGAGCCTGTTCCAGTGCCCAGTAACCCTCACGATGAAGAACTTTTTCCTCATACCCAGCCTGACCCAGCTCTATGATGTTCCCTCAGGTCCTGTTGCAGTCCCCAGAGAACAAAGCTCAGCCCATTGCCACTGCAACCTGCCATAGTATACCTTAAAGTCCTGCATCCAAGTCATTTATGGAGACATTAAAGAGAACTCCCCCTAAAAGGGAGCCCTGGGGAACCCCACTTGTGACTGGCCACCAGCCTGATGTAACCCTATTTCCTATAACCCTCTGAGCCCAACCCATCAGCCAGATGTTCACCCATCACATTATGTATCTGTCTAGCCGTATGCTGTACATTTTGTCCAGAAGGATGGTATGAGAAGCCATATCGAAAGCTTTGCTGAAATCCAAAAAGATTACATCAACTGGCTTCCGTAAGTGACCTTGTAATAACAGGAAATTAAGGTTGTTAAAGAGAACTGTCCCCTTGTTGGCTGTGACCAATGACTGCATTGTCTTTCAGGTATTTTTCAGTAACTACCAGAATCATAATCTCCGTAATTTTACCAGACATTGATGCGAGACTGACAGGCCTGTAATTACCAGGGTTGTCTTTCTTGTCCTTGAAAATTGGAACAATTTTGCCAGCTTCCAGTCATTTGGGATTTCTCCAGATTCCCAAGACTGCTGAAAAATAAATGAAAGAGGTCTCACAACAACACAGCCAGCTCTCTGAACTTTCACCACATCAATGTTCTCCTTCCAATGGTGAACAGCATCTCTGTAGTCCTCCCACGTTGCCCAACCATGCTTCCAGCAGCCATAGACTTTATTTTTCTGCCTAAGCTCTAGAGGAAGAACCCTGTTCAGCCAAGTTGACCTGCCTCACCTGCTTGATTTCTGACATTTGGGAATTGCCTATTCCTGTGCTTAGGAATAGGAGGTGGTACTTAGAAATTGACCAGCACTGATGGACCCCAATGTCTTCACAAGCAGTTTCCCAGGGGACCTTCCTAACTAGCAGTCTGAAGTCTGCTCTCTGCATATGCAGAGTTGAAGTTTTGGTGGCAGTTTTCCTCCTGTCACCAAAGATTTTCACCTCTACTACTTCATGGTTGCTCTGGCCAAGACAGCCACCAGTCACCACCCACAAGACCCTCTCTGTTTACAAGCAACAAATCTCAGAGGGCACCTTTCTTAGTCAGCTCCCTCAGTACCTGTACCAAGAAGTTATAAGCCTTGTTTTTGTTTTGTTTGTTGGTGTTTTTTTTTTTTTTTTGGCAATCTCCTAGTTTACATCTAGAAAATTGAAGTCATCCATAAATAAATGAGTGACCCTTCATCAAGAAGTGAAAGGAGCAGATTTACCATATCTGAAAATGGACAGTCCAGCAAAGACAAGCCTGACTTGTGTTTATCACAACTTTTTGGACATAGCTGTTTGATCCAAAGGTTCATTTTTATACAGCTTAGCAGTGCAACCGTGTCTTGGATGCTGAGATTATTTCTAAGTTGCAAGAAAGATTTGTGAGAAACTACAGAGAGCTAAGCAAGGTAAGAAGGTAATACTGCAGGGAGAGGTGATGCTGTGACCATAATAGGTAGCGCCTCCCAAATTCAAGAGGAAAAATACCAGTATGAGAAGGTATAAAGCCATATGGGGAAAAAATACATCAGTTTGGAAGATAGCAACTCAACAAGGAGATTCAGCCTGTTTCAAGAAAAAAAAGAAAGGAGAAACAGCGAGTTGCTCTTATTATGTAGATAGCTGTGACACTGCTACAACAATCCCATATTCTGGCTATTTTCTCTCTGTACCTGGACAAAACGATTAGAGCTATATCATACATTCAAGAACTCAAGTTTCTGATAGCAAATTGCCAAGAGAAGACAAGTTTTGTATTAAAACTAAAATAATCCAAAGCCATTAAGAGAGTAGGAATCCGCTTAACATCTATCAGAGCAAAAAGCCAAATTTTCTATTTCCTGTTGTACTGGATGACTGTTCAAAACCAGCATTTTACAAGGCACTGTTTAAGAAAATTTTGGTTTTTTTCCTTTTTTTTTTTTTTTGAAAACATACTAATCTAGTAGAAGAATTCAAGTGCTGAAATATTGAAAAGGGAAGAGAAGTGGGCTCTGCACAGAAAAATGTATCCTATAAAACTCTATACGCTACCAAAATTCCCAGAGGCATCTTAAATCCACCATTTGTACGCCTATTAACTCTTTCACAGTGACATATGGCAATTTTAGCAGATCAGAAATGGGAAAGAAGACACGATGCATCTAGTATAGAATTTTGGGGGCAGGAGAGAGAAGATGCTGTGTTGAATACTGAATAGGAACTGTCTTACAGATATGTCTTTCAAGGTGATTAAAATCAGACCATTTATTTTTACTGATCAAGTGCACTTCAACTGCACTTTACCAAAAAGTGCAGAAATTAGTCAAATCATGAATCAAATTATGTCCTCTACAATAGCATCAATGGTATAAAATGACAAGTATTTGAAGCATGATTCCCCAGTAGTTTAGAAAATAAGTGGATCATTACTCCTTGTGAACCAAAATAAACCCGAACTCCCAGACTTCATGCCAGACCCAGGGGAAGCACCTGTCTTCTCCTCGCTTCCATACTGCCTGCTTTCTCAGACCAATGACCATAAAGGCAATTTCCACACGGTGGGCCAATATTGAGAAAAGCTGGGGATGCACCATGGGAAACATACAGGGAAGAAAGAAAGAAAAAAAAAAAAAAAAAAAGGGACTTTTATTTTGAAAAGGAAAAGTTTCAGCTTTAGGCTTTAATGATGTTTAGATTGAGCCCACAGTTTATATCATGAGTTCAGTTTCAGCATTTAATTTAGGCTATGGCTACCAAAATTAAGGAACAGGTGAGAGCTTATAATAATTTAAGTTGCTCACTCGGGAATTATCTTTGAAATATGGTTCTTGAAATTGAAAGTAATTAGCGATATGTTGCTTAGTTTGTCACGAGGAAAGGGGTGGTGACTCAAGTGCTACGCAAAGCCAAGGGCTGCAGTCCCATAAGCCCTGTGATGTGTTTTATGAATGGTACTGAGTCTACTGTTAATAAAATATACATGTTACCAAAGGGAAGTGCTTCTGAATAGGTCCAACTTTCACTTACATTTCAGTCAAAATATGATAATTAAAGAAAGGACACACTACTCTATAGATTTTTGTTCACTTCACTACCTAATCTATGACAAGCTTTAAATAAAAGCATTGTAAATTATTGATATTCTACTAGTTGCTCTCCAATCTTTATGTAGCTTGCTTCTCTGTCCTGTCAATAAATTCAGCAGAAGGTTACATATATTGAAGTTGCAGTTGTGTCAAAAACAAAGCTGCAGCCTACTTCCCTGGATGTGTTTACATGCATTATTATAGTTTAATCTGCTTTCTAATTTCCTAAGCAACGCATTTTTCCTCCTCTGTCATTTATTTTGAGTGCATCATGCTCACAAATGCTGATTACTTTTCTGCTAGGGATTTTCACCATCTGTGCTAACATAGTTGTGAGAGAGTCGTATACAATAGGAAAAAGAGATAATAGTCATTAACATGAAACAACAAGAAAAGACCTAAATTTGTAAGCTCCAACTTTGCCTACAGTTTATGATTAATGAAAATGAGTGCTTACTGAAAGCTGATTATGTGTTTCATTCTGTGTGAAGCCTGAGGGGCTGAGGCTTAGAATGCTAAAATCCTTCAAATTCCACCCAATTTAATGTCCCTCTCAAATTACTTTGTGGATTGAATCACTGAATCAGCAAAATCAGTGCAATAAAGCCATTAGAATAGATTTTCTTCTGCCTTGCTAAAAAAAGTAGCAGTAGATGATCACAGTTGATGAAGCAGCACAAGACAGCACAGCACCCTCAGAAATATCCATTTTCTTTGAGGTCTCAAATTCACAATTTTCAAAGTATTACTTGAACTCTTTAGCTTAGAGTTGAGGCAAAGGCCATCTTTCATCTTACTAGCCGAGGGCACAGGACAACCGTAACGTTGTGAGAGCTGTGCTCATTACTGCTACAGGAGCTGGGGTGCAGAGCAAGGAGCTGCTGGGACGGGAGGGACACCTCCCCAGGCTCACACAGCCCTCCTCCAGACTTCCAGCTCCCTACTCCTCATTACCTTCATTCCTCATGGGACTTTTTACCTGTCCTTCATGCTCAGATACAGGGCCAATTCAAACCAGTCTTGAGTAAGCTTTGTACTGATGTTTTGCGATTTATTTCCTTTCATGCTTATTTTTTTTTTTAATGCATGCAAC
This sequence comes from Oxyura jamaicensis, assembly GCF_011077185.1. Classification (NCBI taxonomy): domain Eukaryota; kingdom Metazoa; phylum Chordata; class Aves; order Anseriformes; family Anatidae; genus Oxyura; species Oxyura jamaicensis. Next base: position 5,602,417 of record NC_048899.1, on the reverse strand, counting down.
AGTGCATCTCCCTGCCAAATAAACAGGACTAAGAAAACATACTAAAACAGTTAGAAGAAACAAAACGACCACGCAGAAGAAAACCACACACAAACAAATTCACCATAATTCTTTCCCACCTCTTAAAAAAATAATAATAAAAAAAAAGAACACTGTTTCAAGGCTGTTTCAAGAAGGCCTTCATTCAAAAAGAGGAAGGCTCTGTGCTTTTTATATGACATTTCCAGTTAAAGGTATTGCAGATGCCTGCGACATCTTCAAGATTACTATTTGGAATCAACAGGAAATGGACAGTATCACCCCTACCCTTCATCCCCCGAGATAAAGACTTATCACAATTTTAAGGCACAAACAAAGCATAAGGGAAACATTATGTCCAGCTAGAGCACAGATAACATTTCTGTGGCTGTCCACTGAGGATATCTTAGACAGAGAAACCAGCATTCACCTTGTAGCAATTGAATTCCTTTGCCGTTAGAAATAACTAACAATTGTTTCTAATCCCATTGTTTATTAGTTCTCATGTCTTCTATTTTGCTCCTCCTGCCTCTTACAGTACACTCACACTGATGCACCAGCTTGAATTCTGTACCACTCTTTCCAGCTCACAAAGGCAGAGCTTCAGCTGCCACAAGCCAGCATTGCAGTATTGCCCCTTTACTTTTTTTCTTTCTTTTTTTTTTTTTTTGATCAAATATGGCAACACCTTGTAAAGTAGCCTAGGAAAGCAAATAGTACAGTTTCCTTTAGGCATGTGATCAATATTGAAACAGGTTGTTTTATTTTGGACTGTATTTAAAGTTCTGGGGTGCGTAAGAGTTAGGGGCAGGGAAAAAAAAAAAAAAGGCACAAACACACTTTACCCTTCCCTTATATATTCTCTCAATGGCTGCCTCGACAGTTTTCATTGATTTATCAGGAAACTGAGATTAATTGCGAGGAAATCAACAGATTAAACTGAAATACTGCCTGTTTATACAATCAAGGCCACAACTGGAGAAAAGCTTTTGAAGAACATCCAGCATCGTGTGATGCTATGTTATGTCATTGCCACGAGTGATGTGAACACTCACAGGTCCTACAAGGTGCTTGAGGTCAGCAGCCAGACCCAAACCAGAGGCTGGCCACTCATAAACAAGGCAGAGACAACATCTGAAGAGATGACACAGGAGAGAAGGAGAGAGTGCCTCTGTCAAAGAGACACAGTGAAACATCTAGCTGTCTCTAAGAAGCTGCCATCCCTCCCACCTCAGCTTCATTCCCAGTCTTGCTTTTGCCTTTGCTGTGCTGGTTTCTGACTTTATTAAGCTCCCTGAAATGAGCCAGAAGAAGATAAGAAGTAAATAGTTTCCAGCTTGTGCAGTGAGTGCTTAGGCGAAGGGAAAAAGCACCGTAAGATGAACAGTAAGCCTTGCCTCACTCCTGAAACTTCACCCTTGGATAAAACACTAGATTTGTTGTGGTTGCTGCTTGGTTTGTATTTTTTTCCCTGATTTTTTTTATTTGTTGATTTTTGTTTTTCCAAATTATCATGTATGTTACCCGATTCGATTCCTGTTCCTCTACCAGGTCCTTAAGAAAAATCTAATGACTGTGACTGACAACCCCACAATAGCTCCATATTTCAGTAATTTATTTTGATACCTTTTTTTTCTTTCCACTATTTCACAGAACAGGGAAGTACTTTTGAGAAGATGTCTATCCTAGAGAAAAAAATTAATAACCCTAAAAAAAAAATGTTCCTTTTCTTATACTCTGAAAAATGACAGGCTATAATCCAACATAAAGGGATCTAAATTAGAGTTAAAATAAAGTCTTTGAATTATTTAATGATTAGGGTATTTAATGTAGTTATTATTTTCAAACGGCAGAAAGAATCAGAACATTCAAAATTATCTATATAAAATGCAGTAACGAAATATCACATTACCGTCTGTCGTGCAGCAACTAAGTTTAGAGACAACAGATAAAGGGAAAGATTCTCTTTTCAATCATTTTTCCTCCCCCCTTAAACCAAATCAATTAATCATTCTGTGTTTCTAATTAAATAAAATAGACATAAAGGAAGTACACTATAAAAGAAAAAACATTTCATCTCTGATATTTCTTGCTTTGTGGTGTTCAGATAAAACACTTAAATCATTCCATTGCATCCCACTCACGCACACCCAGTCCTTTAACGCAATCCTTTTCAATGCCTTATCTGTACTCTAAGAAAATCCTAACCACCCACCATGTATTCAAATGATCTGCTTTTCACATTTTTAGAACAATCAATACTTATAGGCTTAAGTTATAACACTAAAAATTTAAATTTCAGTGACATTTGGGAAAATGCATTAGAGTTCTTGGTATAAACATAAGCATTGCTAACACATAAGAGTATGCTAACACTCCTTCACTGCCCGTCACAAGAAAAACTACAATATTAAAATCAATGTATGTTCTATTTTATAGATGTGTTAAATCTATATTTAATATAGATTTAATCTACTTTTAATCTAATTTTAATTAAATATTAATAGATTAAATTAATAGATTTCATCTAGTTTGAATTAAATTTAAACTTTAAATTTAAGATTAAATATAGATTTAATCTAGATTTAATCACACTAGATATAATCTAGTGTGAAATATATTCACAGATCTATACAGACCATTTCATAGGAGAGGTTAATTCCATCAGTTGTATCATACTGAGAAGAGTTCTGGTGCATCAAGAAAGGACTACAATGGCAGACTGCTAGCTACCCTGCAGAAGTCTCCAGGGCAGCTTTGCCATTATATGCCTGCTTTTTACAGGAATACCAAAGCAAATGCTTCTGTTTGAAACATTCAGTTGAAATTTAGCTGAGGGCTCTACAGTTCTTGGACTGCAGACAGGTTGTACAATTTAGCTTAATAAAAAAAGATTACTTGCAATTCCACACTGTTCCAATTTGGCACCGACTCTCAAAGAATGACACATTTGAACTATGAAAACATAGTCCCACAATTTGTGCTCCGTCATTTAAAAAAAAAAAAGTAGGGTGCATGCCAAGTTGTTCGGAGTTTCAGTTCCATGAAGCCCACTTCAGTCCACATCAGGACACAGCAAATGAAGAATTGGTTGGGTTTTGGTGGTGGTGCTGGTCTTTTTTTTTTTTTTTTTTTTTTTTTTTTAAGAAAAGTTAACATTCTGAGAGAATTAAACCTGGAATAGAATGGTGTTAAAAGTATCAATAAGGATGGTTATTTTAAAGACTACTTTAATTAAAAATGGCCACAGAGATCAAGCAATTTTATTTCTTTATTTTTAGCACCATACGAATAACCACACACAGACTACCAGTTAATATATAGAGAGAGCAAAAAATCAGTCAGACCTCAGAGCAAGACGAGGTCAAATCTGATTTTTTAACAGCACATTCATTGTTATAAAGCACTATTTGACTAATTAAATGAATACACATGGGGAAAAGGTTTAATATATATACTGTCCATCACAATGCTTCTAATTTTGTTATTCTGTTCATTTTGCTATCACTATGTGCAATGTATTATATTGCTAGACTAATGAAACTGTATTAAACCAAATACAGTGTTGAAACTGCAGTCATGTCACTAATATTACAGTAAAATATAAAGCTTTTTTGGGGGGTAATTTTTTATTCTACAAATGAAATGTACTTTTTGTTCAGAATAAACACCCTAGTAGTCTAACAGAGCACTTTTTTTCCCCCCGATTATTTACCTTAGTTCAAGAATACTTTTGTAATTTGATTCTCAAACATGAAGTTGTTCATTAGTATTGCTTAATACCTCCATAGCTCTCTATAAAATCCTGGAATCTAATTTTTTAATTCCTGCCCCTGATTCCTGAATGAGAGGTGCTGCTGTTAGAGTTCTATTTTCTTGTTTGTTTGTTTTTTTTGTGTGTGTAATGTCTTTTTTCAGAATCCTGCTAAGGAAGGTTTCTTTGAGGAATTTTTTCCTGAAACAATTGAAAAGGGGAAGAAGTATAGTTAAAAAAAAAAAAAAAAAAAAAAAAAAGGAACAAAATGTGGAGTTTTCAAGAAACAACTACATTATCCAGAGCATGTTTCAGGAAAATAAACAGAAGCTAGCCATTTCCAGGATTCACATTATTAAGCTCCATTTTAGATCACTGATCATATAACACTGACCATATATCAGGTACTTCGTTCCAGTCCCTAAACTTCAAATTTATATATTGTTTCTGGGGCAGTTGTGACCATGCACTCAACTCCTAACACGCTGCTCATGTTAAGGCACAATGTACTCAATCTCATGAAATAAAGTTGGATTTACAGAGCCCATTGTCCTCTACATTTGAAAGATTCAGACTGCAACAGCAGCCTATTGTACAAAGTAGATAAACAACACGCTAACAAAACAGCCTATAAGACCAAATTTGACTTGTCCAGCTACTTGTTGTACAAAAGCTCCCAGCTTCCAGGATGTGCAGCAAGGCCAGGCTGTTCATTTGAAGCACAATGAAAAGGGAACTTCAAGACCCTGATGCAAAACCTGAGTTTCCAAAAGAAAGAGCCCATTCTTGAAGCCTTCAAATTTCTTATCAGGATCCATATCCACCCTTGGAAGATTTACCAGGAGGAGAGCGCCCCAGTGCAGCCACAGCTCCCAGGACTCTCCTGATGTAGGTCAAAATTTTAACATATTCCGTTTTTGAGAAATAAATAAAAATCTCCTCATGAGGAAAGGAGCTGAGATGTTGAACTTGCAGATATGGAAGTACTCCATTTTGTATGGTTTGCTTGGCTTCCTTATAACTCAACATAGGTTTTTATGAAATGATGGAACAAATGAAAATCTAATTAACAGGAAAGACTCAGAAATATGAAATACAAGATATACTATATTAAACTCTGGCAGAGGAGTCCATCAAACAACAGTAAGAAGAAAACCACTGATAATAGTGCATTAATAGCTGTCAGTAGTCTTATCATGAGGTCGTAATATTAACAGTCATAAATGCTCTTATTTTAGTCTCTTTTTCCTAGCATAAAATAGTCACGTTGTAGGACATATGCAATTATTTTCCTTTCCTATCATGACTTGGAAAGTTCTTGATTAAAAAAAATCTTTAGAGTACAAATTAAGAGAGTCATCTGAAGATTCAGAATTGATTTTCAGTAATTCCTGTAAGCCTGGAGGGACTCCAAAAGCAATGGCTATATTTAAACCAGTCAGGGAGGTGACTCAGGCAATCTCTGCCCCATCAGAGGTCCAAATAAAGTAACAAGACTCTTCCATTCAGAACAATTAATAAAAAGCTTTTAGCAAGATTACATAAATTAAGACAGGCAGGTTTATGGTAGCTAGAATTTAGTTTAGGCAATAAAGGCTTTGAGGTACACAGGTGAGAACCTTGGCACTTCAGCTCTCTCCTCTAGGCTGGATCACGGCCAGGCTTCATTTCCTAGGAATTACAACAATAAAAGGATCCCCAATGAATTGTTAATAGTGTCCTGATTACCTGACATTATAGGAAACAAAATGCAGCTGGGATGCCTAGCTCACATCCATTACCTGTCTGGTACCATTTTCAGGATTCTATTCTAATACACAGGAGTGTTAACACAATAGCACAGTACACGGTTTATTTCGGAAGTGATCTAAAAGCCAGGATCTACTGATGCGGTGAGGAGCTTTAGAGCCACTAAACTGAACAGCACATTTTTAGCTTCACAAAATTTAGACATGCATTCCATGTATAACTTTCTGCCTAACTCTAGGGGAAATAAATGAATAAATAAATGAACACAACTTGTGGCCTACCAGAATAGTTTATAATTTACAACTAGCAATCCTAGAGACAGGCAAGGATTCCACAGAGTTGCATGAAAAAGGACAGAGCAACATTGATTAGGAGTGCTGCAGAAAGCAACTCTAAAGGAATTTCAGATAACAATTACTGTAATTACTTCTCAGGTGGACCAGTCTGGTCTAAGCCATCCCCAACACCTTCAGCTGTGATTGCAACCACAGGAACTGAGGATGTGCAGCAGGTCTTTTCAGACATGGCCCAAATTAACTTGCACAGCATCACTTCAGCAACAGCTAAGAAACTACCTTTCTCATTTACTACAAATTCTGCACAAAATGTAATTACAACATAAAGAAAAGGTTGAGATGTTCTCCTGTTAGATCTCAAAATCCTAGGTAGTCATAACAGAAAGGTCAGTCTTATAAGAGCTACCCTTTCAAAACTAAGTCAAATAAGAAAAACAGTTTTCAAGGGCTATTTTCTAGGTCTTCTGTTGATATTTATTTTAGACAGATATTGGCAAGTACTTCTAGACTTGCACCAAAAGTAGAGTTGATCAAAACTTTTCAAACATCAAGGATCCATCAAAAATTTCAACGTGATTTTAAAGAGGATTCATTCAGCGTTAATGAAATATTTCAGAGTGCTTTTAGGGGTTTGCATACAAGTAGGAAGGCTAACATAATGACTCCAAAGCAAATTGGCAAATATGCACTTACATTACAAGTAGAGAGATCTGACTGTATTCTTAGCCAAGAGCATTGGCAGGCTACTGTTACCAAAACTCATCCTACATAGTGGCATAAATCCAAAAGGACCTCTTCACAAGCAGAAATACTTAGCATTGTTAACATCACTAAAGGGATCAAACTGAGCAAAATACAGCGTCTCCAAAATTATTAAGCTATTAAAGGTTATTTATAGAGAACAAAATATTTCTTTACATTAAAATCACTATCCCTACTCAAAATGTGACCTTGACCACTTAAATTTCTAATAAAAACTAAATAACAATCATGTCTGTCTCCGGTATTAGAGAGTTCTGGGGGCAAGACACAGAATTTACTCTAAGCAATGGGTTGAAACATTTGGCTTATATTCTACAGTTGAAATGTCAGACAAAAATGTTTATTTTGCTCTAAGAATTCCTAAGAATCAAGTGACCTATATTGCCCCTACCACTAGTGGTATTAAAATTCAGTTTTGTAATGAAACTCAGCAGCTTCTCCATATCATAGAATATCGCAGCAATGTGGCATCTCAGGAGACTTCAATGTGGGCAGCAGAAAATAGAGCAACAGTCAAGAAATTAGTCTTCCAATAATGAAAGTATGAATGGAGCATTATATTTTAAGTAACTTCCCAGTAACTGAAAAAATAGGAAATAAAATACAGCTCACATTTTTTAGCAAAGGGAAAACCCATTGGCTTCACTTTTTTACAACTTTCATAGTGCTATCCTTACAAATTAGCAGGTTAGGTCAAGGTAAACAGATGAATATGCATAGTGAAAGAAATGCAAATGTATTCGTAGTTATGCTACTTTCTTTGCAATAAAAAGATAGACTTACATTCCATTTAGGCTGAAGTCAGAGGAAAATACAGAGAGGTAAAAAATAGTTAAATATGTAAATTTTGAGAACCTCGGGTAATAGAAAATTTAGGTATAATCTTTAAGAAATGAAGATAAATACACTATTCCTGGGGAAATGGTAACTTCATAGATTATGTCAAAGATTAAGACATGCATAATTGATTTAGCTAGCTTAAGACAAATGAGACACATGGGGAGCCAAGAAAGTAATAGTTTTAAGGAACATCCATTAAGCTTAACTAAGTAAAATACAGTTTAGAATATGCAGAGTAGCTTCCATAACTTAGATGTATTCAGTTTTCATATTTTCATTAATGGATACGTTTAAGGCCATGCTGACAAAGGAAAAATTCTAGTTTCAAAATATAAATCCATGGGAAAAAAATATACAAGGCCTGATCAATTTGTCATTATGAGTTTAGGGACCTGTTCACACTATAATATTGATGATAAATGTAAATTTGATCCTGTGCTTAAAGCCTGGAACTTGAGAGAAAAAATTACAGACCAATAAAATTCAGCCTGTTTGCAGACTCATGGCATAATCATTTTGTTGTTGTTGTTTGTTTCCTTGTTTGTTTGTTTGTTTTTTGTTGTTGTTTTTTGGCTTAAGAATTATTTTGCAATTCAAGATAATACACAGAATCAGAGATTTGTTATTTATGTTCCTTAGGAAAGTGTCTTGAGTGCTCTACCTCCCAGTTGGGCATAGCTGTTCAGTGTGGATAGGTGATTTTTTTTTTCTCCAGAAACATAAAACACAGGAGGATTTAGTTATGAGGTAGTTACAGTATCACAATATACCCATGCTGTCATTATCAGTGTTTGCACACTTGAAAGCCTTTCTAACTTTCATGTTTTGCTTTTCCCCATGAGCAAATCATTCTTCAATTATGGCCAAAAATATTTTATGTGTGTATATAGATAGATAGATATAAACATATAAGTTTGCCATTCAGTGAGGTTATGCTGATCCTTCTTTGCAGAACCAGGTTCACCAGTTATTCAGTAATTCTGTCTCGTTCAGTTTGGAGGAAAAATCATTGGGTTCATTAGCACTAGCCTTTTCACTGCCATTACATACATGTATTCAAGCCCTAAGTGTGGAAGAGAAAAGCTTAAACTGGGCACCATCATGAAACACCAGATATGCAACAGATGCACAAACTGCAAATCATAAAAAACACATCAGTTGGTAGATCGGATGTTCCCAAACTACAGTCAGATTACTTGCAGAGAACATAAAGAGAGTACATCAGGAAACAGGTGTTGTTATATATAATATTATAAAGTTGCATTGAAAGCATTATTTATTTTATTTCACCAATAGTTTTTATTCTAAGCATTTCAGCATTACCTGGATTAATTGTAAACCTGAGCCTGAGAAGCTGCTTTTGACAGAACTCCTGATAGCCTTAATGATCCATATATGCTACTGCTAACCATCTTCTGAAGTAAATTCCTTGTACAAAAGAATTGCTGTACAGAATCACCGTTGTTGTATCTAGCAAATTCAGCACCATTTGATTTTTCTTCTTTATAGCTGCGGACAGGAAATATTATTGCTCAGCAATTTTTGGTTTAAAGGTTTGTCCACCTTGAGACATGTTCCTGAGTAATATTGCCTCTGCTTTCACCCTCATGCTCCCAAGAAAGAGAGACAATAAAAGCAGAAATATTAAAAATAAATATATTATAGTCTAGTAATCTCAATTGTTTCCTCTTGCTTCTCCTATTAACTGCAGTTTCTTCTCAATAGTGATGTGGTGAAAAACAATTGGTTTATTATATGCTTTTCTGCACAGCAACCTTGTCTCAATTAATACACCAGCTACCCAACATGCCATCAGTTTGATTAATCATCACCACAAGGCAGTTAAAGCTTTCCTGATGGCAACATCCAGAGCAGTAGTACAGTACAGACAGATTTGTTAATAACACAAGGATTGTAAGGATGCTGCAGATCAGCAAAGAGTTTACTGTGGAAGAAAAAGCTAATCAAATCATCTCTGAATATTGCAATATGCAAATAAAGTGAATTGCTCACAATTAACATTTATAATTTGTTGTGACAGTGCACAGCTCCCACATTTAAGAATATACTGCATATTTTGGCTGCTGTTTTTTTTTTTTTTTTCTAGATTTAATTTAGATGCATTTTGATTTAAATAAATCCTGATATTCGTTCTGCAGTTTTAAGTGAAATAAGATTTAAAATAATTATTATTTAAAAAGAATATATGTCACCAAAGACTACAGTAGTTAAACAAGCACCCACTGCACACAGCAGTGCTATGAACTTGGGCTACTCCAGTGCTTGCTAATTCCAGGTAAGATCAAGAAAACAATCTGATGAATAAACATAACGTAAGCTAGCTGGGTTAAAGCTCGTTGTCAACTTTCTATGGCCACATATCATTGATGATGTTAATTGGATTGAGCACTACTGATTTATATCAGCCAGATATCTGTCCCAGCATCCTCAGAAGAGATGTGTGATCACTTAAAAGTAAGATTTCAAACTTCCCTTCAGATATAATTAGCCATAGCAATTGGAAAGCTCCCACTATGCATCAGAAAGACTTTTTATTATTATTATTTACTCCACAGTAGTAGTGATGCTAAAGTGTCACACACTCAGTGGGCACAGGCACTAGTTCAAAGAAGTGGTAACTACAAATTTTAGAGTAGCACAAATGGTTTCAACCCTAAAAGACAAATTCACTGTTACGTACTCAGTTATTCCAGCAAATTCAATTTGTCTCTTCTGCTCAAAACAGAATAGAGGCACACTTCCTAATAAAGTGTTTTCATATAAAGCACCTTATTTAGTAATCGAGTAGTAAGGTGGAAAGAAAAACTGTTTGGGAAGAAGCGTTTCTTGGATTCCAAATAATTCTTCGTTTTGCTCAGAGTGACATTATTTTCCATGCACAGTAAGTTAGAAGTACGTTATTCACCCAGTTCACTCATCTTTCTGGACTATAATATTTGTCCATGCTTGCTCCATGAAAAGCTTTTTTTCTGCAGATGGCCTAGCACAGCTGATGAACATGTCTACATAAATACACAGAGATAAAGTATATAAACAGCTCTACCAAAACTTTAAGGGATATGCTAGTTTGAGTTTGTTAAAAATACCTTAATTAGCAGAGAGGAAAAAAACTGTATTAGCGGATGAGCATCTTTCACCCAAGCACCATTCAACTTTCCATAAATACAGCTTACTGCTAGGGCAGTGATGCAGATATGGATTTATCAAGCCTCACCTCAGCAATACCCTCCAGCACTTCTTCCAGTCCAGACCATCAAGTTCAGCCAACCAAGCTAAGCAATTACTGGGCTTGTTCCTCTGACTTACAGAAAACATTCATTTGTTTGTCTCTCTGGGTAACACATTTCATATATGAAAACTTCCCATTGGTCAAACAGATCTACAATCTACAGTCTGGTTAAGTGCTTTGTTTTTGGTAGTTGTGGATTTTGACTCCAGCAAATGTAGGAAATTTGAAGTTTTTTGTTGTTGTTTTGTTTTGTGTGTGTGGTTGAGGTTTTGTGCTTATTTTTTAATATAAGTTTTACAGATGTTTTTGGCCTCCTTTTACAGCCCTGGAGAAACCAAGCAGTCACTTTTCTTATAAGTATCAAGATACTTTTAAAAATAGAAAGCACTATGGAAAATGAAATTAAAGAAATACCTAAAGGTTGTGGTAGAAACACAAACACTAGTGGGCACTATGAAAGCTCATATGAAAAGGTGATATGTAGCAGAGGTTTAGTGTATTATTATACCACCTGCAAAAGGAGGAATTTGTGAAGTGGTCACACCAAGAACAACCTCAAAAAGGTTTGAGGACTCACAGCTCTATGTATGGTTATTTCAAAAACTTTATTAGTGCCTATTTTGGAAACTCAGTGTTTAGATAGCCTAACTCTTGCCTCCAAAAGTAAAGCTGAAAAAAATGAGATACTATCTCCTAATTATCTGGTGTCATGATGGGGAAATGTTGTGGTTTAACCCGGCCAGCAGCTAAACACCACACAGCCGTTCACTCACCCTCCCCCCTCCCTCTCTGGGATGGGGGAGAGAAACGAGGAAAAAAAAAACACAACAAACAAACTGAAATCTGTGGGTTGAGATAGGGAGATAGGGACAGTTAATTAGCACAGGAAAATATAATAATAATAATATGTACAAAACAAGTGATGCACAATACAATTGCTCACCACCCGCTGACCGATGCCCAGCCTACCCCCAAGCAGCCGGCCCCCCACCCCGGCTAGCCACCCCTATATATTGTTCAACATGACCCCAGATAGGATGGAATACCCCTTTGGCCAGTTGGGGTCAGCTGTCCTGGGTCTGTCCCCTCCCAGCTCTTGCTGCACCCCCAGCCTGCCCGCTGGCAGGACAGAGCGAGGAGCTGAAAAGTCCTTGGCTTGGTGTAAGCACTGCTCTGCAACAAGTAAAACATCCGTGTGTTATCAACATTAGTCTCATCCTAAATCCAAAACATAGCACTCTACCAGGTACTGGGAGGAAAATTAACTCTCTCCTAGCTAAAACCAGGACAGGAAAAAAAAAAAAAAAAAAAAAAAAAAAACACACACACCAGACACACATAACCTATACCTGCTCTTATATTTGTAGAGATTTTATATTTAATAAATTTAAAAAATTAAAGATTTCTCCAGACATTTCTGGTCTATTTAGAATAGCTTTATCCCAAGAGGATCCAATCAAAATTTAATTTTACAAGTCTGGAAGAAAAGCAAGTCAAGTTATAGATCTGTAAAGACATCTTCTGAAATATGGTGAGCAACTGTAGAAGACAAGTATCTTGGTATAGGTAGTGACAGTTAGTCAGATAGCTTCAGTTAATCCAGCGTTCAAAACAAGTGCAGGCAAATTAGATGGTGGCTTTAAAATACTTTTAACACTTCTTAGATAATATGTAATAAGAGATGGTGCCAGGTAAACAGTGTGAACTTGTTAAAGATTGATCTCTGCCCTTCCCTCCCACCTCATAACTAATCAGCCATTTACACTGCTCTAGATCAAACCCAGAGGCCAAAAATGACATTCTAGACTAATTGATTTCCTTTCTCTATTAAAACTGCTTTCCTTAATGCTTACTCCATTAATAATATGTTTGCAAAACTAAATCAACAGTATAAAATCCAGTGTCTTTTATAAAAAATAAAAATAAAAAAGTTTCCAAGAGTAAATGGTGAAAAACAAATTCAGCAAAACTCAGAGGTTTTTTTGTGTGTGTTTTTGATTTTTGTTGTTGGCGTTTTTTTTTTGTTTGTTTGTTTTTTGCTTGCACTTATTAAAAGCTTTCCAAATGAGTTTCAAGGGAGGCTCATCTAGTTTTGCAGTATAACAACACAACGCACTTCAGATGTAGGTTACTTTTTCCTCTTCAATATGTCAATTTCCAAGTCTAAGAGTTGAAGACAATCACTGTAGTTGCCCGGTATATCTGAAGCAGCTCCTGCCCCATAAAACTGCTTAAAGAATGAAGGGGCGAGTAGACATTTGCAAGCATCTCCCCGGGACCTCATGGACCGCTTCAAACCTCACAGAGCCCCAAGCTCCTCAGTGAATCTTCTGGTTTTCCATCTTCAAATCTCGCAATGAAATTTTATCCAAATTCATTTATCCATATTCATACACACAGATGTATATGCTAGGAAGAATACGCACAAATTCTGAGTGATATAGTTAAGATCTTTTTGTGTATCACTCAATTTGGCACCCACTTAACCAGCTAGTTCTTTGTTTAGCAAGTCTCAATGCCAACTATGCTCCTGGTTTCATACATATTTTTGTTCACAGCATGAATTTTATGAAGCTGTAGTCACACAAATCCATTTGTTTATTTTAATAAGGCAAGCTGCTTTAATACTGATATTATTTAATAGTCAAAGAAAATATTCTTTAATTATTTTCTTTATTCTTTTTAATACAGTATAAGGTAACTATAAGACATATGATTAATTAGCATATAATGTAGTTTGGGTAGATACATCTCTTCAATGCTTAGAAGAAGACATTTTGTCTTAATTACTTGGGAAAACGTTAAATATTTCCTGTTCTAAGAAATCTAAGTTAAGAAAATCTCATATTGCTGCATTATAAACAGTGGCAAAATGTTTACATTGGTATGGCTATTGACAATGTACGCGGTCTTTATGTGAAGCATCATCATCTCCCCTTTACTACAGCTACATAGGACAGAAGTGAACTGGAATGCTTCAAGTTTGTGAAGCTACTTCCTTGTCCATGACAACCTGACCCTTAATCAAATTTCTCCCATAAAATACCTGTCTGCATTTTTAAGACGTACCAATTGCCCAGTTATCAGCTTAATACGGAAAACATTTTACTTTGGTTTATTAATTATAAATTACTTCAGTTGCATACTAAAAAGTATCCTTACATGAAATTGACTAAAAACATTTAAAAGATTGAGGGTGAACACCTTGCAATAACAAAAAAAGAAAAAAGATTTTAAAAATATGATCCCTAATGCAGTAAGCCTACATGAAATGATCCAATGAAGTCAAAAAAAATATTTTGGTATTTAAAGTTTACTTTCTATTTTTTAAGAATACTTCATATCAGATGGTACCCCTCAATAAATGCATTCTTATTTTCACTTACTCAAATAAAAGATAAAAAAAAAATAAATCCTGAAATGTATTTCTAAGCAATAGGAATATTTTCATGACAAAAAATACAACAATTTTTTGAGGGAGTAGCTGTGGTTAAACACTGCTGATCTTTCAGTTTTCCAATGAAGTCGAGAAGAGCTGAGGTAGCAAGTTGAAAAACATACTATTTTTCATTAAACAAGCAGTCAAGCAGCATGTATTAACATACTGCCTATTGTACATCAAGTTGCAATTTCCTTCTGAGATCTAAGAGTCCCTGGCTGATGGCCCAGTAAGTACAGATTTTTCAGACTAGACAGAAGTGCCAGTATCATTTACTATCAATTTTTGTGCTGGTTGAAGACATGCAAGAGCTGTCTTCAATAGTCATTTCTCTGTTTTTAATCTGGATTTGGCCTTGTCTGTCCAAATCTAAGGGAGCCATTTAACGCATCAGTAATTTCTCAAACCAGTAGCAGTTAACGAAGGGTGCTCAGGAATTACAAGAACTAGATATGGTATCGACAACTAAGGCTTACCAGAACATGCACTATTGATCCTCCCACTGTACATAGCTTTCTAGTCAACTGCCACCACCAAGTGAACTGCCACCACCATCAGCTTCTACAAGACACCTGAAGCTGCATGTTTAACTCAAAATATTATTTTCCAAGACTTGACTAGGAATGAAGCATGCATGAGTCTCAATATTTTATCAGAGTTACAAGGCCTTTTTTATTCCCATGTTGTACAGAAACACAAGCACACTGCTTCCATCCTTTTCCCAAACTGTTCAGTTCCTTGTCCTCAGACCAGTTTTATGTATTTCAGAACTTCTGCGTCTGTCCTAAAACCTCTCAGTCTAATCCATCACTTTCTTTGTTTGTTTTTAATTGTTTCATTTGAGACAACAGGACACAAAACAATCAATCACAAAGTTGTCTAAAGAGGGAAAGATCCTTATGAATCACATCATTGATCATACAGCATCATTTGTGCTGTCACCTGCATAGCTAATTTCATGCACAGTGGTGCAAAGGGAATATAAGCAATGCAACTTCAGTGAAATGTAAATGGCTTTCATGCAGAATTTGTACCAAAACACTGTACTTCGATCTCTCATTAAGAGAGGTCTTCATTTCTTTATATTGTAATCTTTAATATTCAGTAGATAGTTCAATTTTTAAAGATTGGTTTATGTTAAAAAAAAAAAAAAAAAAAAACTTTATTAAAGGGTATTAAGACTCCCAAAATCAGTTTTACATTTATTTCCCCCCAGTTTTTCCCCTCCATTTAGACCCAGTGCATAACTTGGGTCCGGAAGGCAGTACTTAAAAGGAAAGTTTAGCAGCTTGTAGGAACAGAAGGCTCCCATCACCAGATGATAATAACAATTACAAAGAAGAATTTTATTGCTGCCTGATCATTGCAATGGCAACACTGAAGCAGGGAAATTATCCCCTGCCTTTTTTTTTTTTTTTAAAGGAAGTTTTTTCCACTTGAAGAATAACTATACAATTCAACCTTTATGACTTACTTGAGGCAATGGGAAAATGCAGCCAAGGGAAAAATCCTAAGTTAAGTTCTCCCTCAGTAGCACAGCTGTACCAACAGTACCTAACAGAGTGCTGCAGACAGTATAAACCAGGTAAAAGTTCCCTGGGTGGAGTAAATCAACATAACTATTAAGATCAGATGAACTATATTCTCATGTGTATCCTTCAGCTCAAGCTCTCATAAGATCCAAGCACAAATATACTTCATATGCTTAAAATGCCCATTATGGATGTAATTGATGGTAGTAGTCTCTAATCTTCAATGGGAGCACATATAGGTGAATATGGGGTCTTTCAGGAAAATACGCTTAGAAATACAGCAGCCACAAGCAGGTGCTGACTGTCATAAGCTATTTTAACTCAATTCTTGTCTATTTGTTAATTATTGAAAACAGCATTGTCACTTCTGTCAGTCTAAAATGTGGTTGGGACTCAGGACAATGGGATTACTCCCTGGTTAACTGTTTACATGCATTTTTTCCTTGTAATATAATCCCTCCCAGAAGGCAGTAACTTCTGGGACCACTGTAGAGAATTCCACAGCAATCTTCCATGATGGAGTGACCAGAAACCAAAAAGGCTGGTGAAATCTAATACATATGGATAGAACCATAATGCAAAGAAATAAGAAAAACCTTTCTACTGTCCCATAATGCGATCTGCTGATAGCAGGTTTGGTGCAGGGCCACAGGGTTAATATAAATGTAGTGATGAGCTGCTTCCTTGATAAGGACCTACACTTTTCAAGATCTGATTAAGGAACAGATTTATAGCCAACCAAAGAGAAAACATATCTCACTTCTTGAAAAGAACTGAAAGCTATCCCACAAGCATTTTGTAGTATACCATACATATAGTAGATGTATAAATACAGATATATACATTTGTTGCTTTGACTTTTCACAAGAGAGGTACTATCCATCAACAAGCTAAGAACACGTACTGCACCATGCCATCTCCATTTACTGGTGTCTTAAACACAAATTCTGCTAAAATACATTCACCAATACTGTACTTTCACCGATAAATTCTTTACGTTTCCAGACAAAACACTACATTTAAAGAAAGTTAAAATTGTTCCAAAGAGCTTACAGCAAAGAAATTGACAAATACAAATCATACCATATGTCCCATTGTTAAGTGAAAGAGCTGTGAACATGCTCATCAGTTTTGTGAGAGGCACATCTTCAAGAACCTGAAAGAAATTAATGGAGTACTCTGAAGCTGCGAGTTATTGACCAAATAGATTTGGAGATCTTCCAGCTTGTTAAAGGTGCTAATGACTCATGTATGCAATTTTTGAAGAAAGAAATGAGCTTCAGTGGTGAGTTTGATTTTTCTGTCAAAAAGTCAAACTGCACTCAAAGTTGCGCATCAGTTATCTGTCTGAACGTTTTGAGACACTTTAGAAAAAAATTATAATTCAATATTCTCCAAGCAATGCGTCTTCAACAAGGCAAAGATACTTGGCTCTTCTGCCTATTGTAAGCCCTATTTTTTAAACCAAGAAAATTCATGAGTGTTCTGCATCTGTGGCATTAATTCTGCTCCAAACAATGTTCGAGGTACCTACAAAAAAGTGCTTTCTAGTTTCAAGTTAAATTTAACACACATTATCAAAAGCCTTTTGATTAAAGTAGACAAGGGAAGAGGCTTGTGGCAATTGTGGTATTTATGTGTTTTGTATGCAATACCACAGAAAAGTTTTGCTGCACTCAAACAGACTTTTGTCTGTCACGTTTCCCACGTAAGTGAAAAATAAATGTGAAATTTTTGTGTTTTTTTGTTTGTTTGTTTATAGAAATTTCTATCAGAACCAGAGGGAGATGATTACGTCTCAGGCATGAAAGCTAAATGTGTAAAGCAGTCAGAGTTGGATAAGAATTTTTACCTATATATTGCTATAAAGATAAATACGTCAACCATGCTTCTACATTTTTGAAAGTATTTACTGTTATCACCTGTTTCTATTTAATTCATACCAATAAATATGTCTTTCAAAAACAGATCATTATAGTAGAAAAAGAACAAAGGAAAACATAGTAAATTATTTGTGTGGAATAAAAACCAAAAAAGTGAGAAGTTTTCAGTTTCTTTTTAAAACCACACTTAACTGTGTAACTTCGTCTCAGGTACAAGAGCATGTAACAGGCTCTTTGATGGCAAAGCTGAGAACAGGAAATTGCTGAACTGCTTGATGGAAGTGCTACATGTTACTACTCAGTTCCAAACCTGACTGTCCCACTTACCCAGTGCACAACAAAATGACTAAATCTACATCTGTCCCATACAACATCTTCAAAACATGAAATGCCATTAGCACATCATAAACTCACTCATATCAGGGAAACAGTCAAGGTATAAGACTAACTCTCAGTAAAAGAACATTATTGCATGAAATGCTATTGCTAGGGAAAAAAATATATAAAAAGTAAACAAAACCAGGCAATGATGCTTCAGACTGACCTTTCAAGAAGGCTTTCATGCTTGCACAAACAAGCATCAATATTCAGACTCCTAAGAGCATTTTCTTTTAAACTTTTTCAAGATGCTACAGCAGTAGACTATTCAAACAAGCCAACTATGCATGAGTTTTTCTAAGCAAAATGCTGGATGCACAACCAAACTACCCTTAAACAGAAACTGATCAAATGCATGCAAAACACTGTTAGTTTGCCATAAGAAATTCCAGTGTACAACTCATTAAAATTTGTCCTCAGAGAACAGTAAAACCATCACACACCACAGACTCCCACAATACCAGGAAATATGAGTTATATGCAGGAAGATGTAGCTAACTTCACTAATTAATGAGCAGCAGCAGTAACTTTATGATCTACCCACTGATTTATATGAACTAACTCTAGTCAGCTGATAACGTTTGAAAATGGTTTCTGCTGTCTCCAGGCTCAAAGCTGTGTTAATGAGGGCAGCTCTCCCACTGAGGGAACTGACAGCACTGCAGCAGATGATAGCACTGGCATGAAGCTCAAACTTGCTTCCACCTAGGTTAGTACTAGACTAATACTATGGTCTTCCTTTCCACCTGAACCTTCAGCAAAGGTAATTTAATATACGGTGATTTGCTAACCATGTTATAGAGCTATAATGCACATAAAAAAATAAGAGTTTAAAAGCATGAAAATGTTGAGAAACACTAGTCAGAGAATTGACTTCAATGAGCTGTGGCACTGGTATGCGAGGCTATAGTGTTTCACACATACAGACATTTCCTTATTTTTCCTTGGAAGTTAGGTTTCAAACACATCTTGCAAAGAAAAGATTGCTATCTATAAAATATTTTTACTGATTCCAAAGCAGAACTGCTTGATGAAGGCTAATGTTAAAAAGAAAGTAGTAGCACAGATTCTTGCAAAGATGTATTTTTAAGAACTGTTTCCAGACACAAGCATCTTTGAAACATCACCACTGTGACTTTGCTAAATGCAACTAGCACACCGTCCAGACAGCTACGTATAGTTGAAATGATCTCTTTCACACACCAGTGATACACCTTTTGTGCAAGAGCAGGCTACTATTAACTACCAAACCCATTTGTCTCACATGCCCAAGCATACATCTCTCTCATGCAGCTTTTTCAATGATGAGCAGGACTTGGATACTCTGAAACTTAAAAATGCACGTAACACAAGCATTTCAAAAAAAGGCTCTGCAAAAAGAAAAA
Source organism: Oxyura jamaicensis (assembly GCF_011077185.1). Taxonomy (NCBI): domain Eukaryota; kingdom Metazoa; phylum Chordata; class Aves; order Anseriformes; family Anatidae; genus Oxyura; species Oxyura jamaicensis. Next base: position 5,583,131 of record NC_048899.1, on the reverse strand, counting down.
AATGTCACCAGACCATAGCAAAGAAAACCCTTCAGTGTTCCAGACATTCAGACAAACTCTTTCCTCATTTCCATTTCACCAGCTGCTCCCCCCCTCCTGTGTAGGACTAAAAGAAAGAGCACATATTCCACTTGTTACTGAAAGTTATCAAATCAAAGAAGAAAAAGGTGTGAGGTGTGAAAGGACACTTCAAGCCTCTTTGCAGTGCATCTTCCACAATACCATTTTCATTTAATGTTAGATTTCACAAACAGCTAGACAATAAATAAGTACATGTACTTACCATCTCAGCTTTACTTTATACCCAGTCACAAACTCAATCTGGTCTTCAGGAAACCTGTTAAATGCCTGCCTGGCTACCATTAAAGATCATGCAATCTTTCTGCTTCAGAAAGCCACCAAAATCCTTGCCCCCCCTTTTTCTTTCCCCTCTCCCTCTCTTTATTTCCTCTTTTCTTTTCCAGCAAAAAGGATTTCAATGTAAGTCTCTCACCTGCAGTTTAGCAGACTGGTGACAAGTACAAAGGGCGTGGAAAGAAACCTCATCAGACCACCTCAACTGTTGTAAAACATTCTATTATACCAACACTACAACAGGTGTGATCTGAAGCTCATTTAGGTTATGTCCCAACAAATTCAACTTGCTTAGCACAGGTGATAGGGAACAACAGCTTAATTTTTAGAAGGAGGATCTGGGTTTATTGTTGTTGAGCAAAGGGTAACCCATCTGCCCAGCTGTAACGCTCTCAGGAGTTTTGCAAAGAAGTAAAAAGATTCATCAGGTTAAAAAATGGTGTCAGAAAGGTCTTTGCATGTGGATTTGTATGTACGACAAAGAAATTCTAACACAGAAATAATTTTAATCTTTTGCCTCACCCTCAGCAAAGAACTACCTTTACATGTGATTTCTTACCTGCTAATAAATGGTTTTCATTACTCTCCCTATAACACCTGTGAAAGAAGTGCTCCAGCTGTAAACTAATTTTACTCCTTAATATTGAACATACAACATTCCCCAGAGGGTGGGGTTTTGCTTAAATAGTTATTTTCAGAACCTTTGTCTGTACACAGAGATTAAAAAATGTTATTCCCTATGAAAGAAGGGAGAAAAAAATAGCCTATTTTTCATGCAGAAGTGTAATGGTAATGGAATAGTGGATGAACTTATTAAATCAATTAAATAATAAAATATAATAAAACTTACTTGATTCCTTGATATTGTGTTATTTCAGGCAACAGGAAAGAAGTAAATTGTATTTTCACAAAGGGAGGAGGTAAGCTTTGTTTCACCAACTTGATCCTCAACGCTTCATTTACTCAGAGGTCCCGCTACCTAATACTCCATAACACTGAAAGAATAAACAGGACAGATACAATCCAGTCATCAAAAAAATCTGAAGATGTTTTATCTTAGTTACTGAAAATATTCCCACTGATTGTTACTCATTAGTTTGGTAAATCGTTATTTTCAAGGAATATAAACTTCATTTTCCTATTTAAAGCTTCTTTCCCTTTAACTTACTCCTTTTCTTTATGATGAAGATCTCTACCTGTAAGCCATTGAAACTGAACCGGTTCTTGAGGGAGGTGTGAACTTTGTTCTTCAATAGAGCTAGAAAATCTTTTCAGCAGACTGGGGGGAGCATAGTGAAGGGCCCCGGTTGCTAATTACACATCTTAATTCCCAGCTCACTAGTGCAGTTACTACCAAGGGCTTGATTCCAGTAGTTACATACAACAGGCCTTTGCTGGGAAAATCTGCAGAAAAGAATTTGAGTCTTCTTTTTTTGCTTCGCAATAGTGGGAGAGTTTCTCCAGCTGAGCTAAAGAAGGAATACAAATGTTTTCAACTGTATCAAGCACCTACCAGGGAAAATTCTTCAACAGACAAGGGACAAATTGAGAGTGGTGTAGCAGTCTCAGATCTGCCAACACTAACTAGTTTTTCAGGAAGATCAATCAGAGATTGGGAAGGAAGCTGATGAACAGTATTAGGGTAATCAAAATATATCAGAACTCATTGCTGCATTTTTTGTAACATAGATGTATTTATTTGCATATAACCAGAAAAAAAAAGTAAATAAAATATATTTTAGGTATCTTAAAGTCATTCAAGAACAGGTCTAGAGGCTCAAAAAGAGAAACGCAAGACGTGGAGAAATTAGGGGTGGGTCTATGCAGTCATTCCTCTTTTGGGCAACTGCACTTTACATTTTCTGAAAGATTAAAAAAATCAAACTAGAATGAGTTGTATTTGAATAAATAGGGCCTTCTAATACATCAGAATATAGGCCAATGCATTTAAAACTTGAGGCCTGGAGAAGCAACTGGAAAAAAAAATCATAAACAACTCTGCCTGTTCACTATGTTCTTCTTTTCCACTGAATTTCTGAGTTAAAGCAAATTCTGCCCAGTACTCTCCAAGCCCTAGAGAGATACTTATTTCATCCCCTCTGATGCTGCACCTTGCTGCAGAGACCTAACTACTACTGCAAATCACTTGTGTTCTCTAGAATGGTCTTTCCCTGTGCCTAACAGTTCCCAAGGGAAGAAAAAATATCCACCCACTGCTCTTCCCCATGGAGCTTTATGTCCCCCATTCACCTCTTAGAAGCCTGGGATGTAATAAGAACACTCAAGTAAAATCTTCCCTCAGAGTTGGGATTAGCTGAAATACCATAAACAACACAATAACTCAGTGGGAGTTGTCAGTTATAAACATACGCACCTAAAATAGGCATAAGTATCATCAAGTAGAAAAGGATATGATTTGTAAACTGAACACATATCTGGGAGAAATTTGGAGCTTGCAGGCACACCCTCTTAGAGCATTGTTGAGGCTCATTGCATAAGCCAAAAAAATACTGGCTAAGTGAAAAGCTAATGGTAGCACGAGAAAAATTAACCCCCAAAGCAAGAGATTTGCTTCTGTAGTCTTGGAAACAAACAAACAAACAAACACCAGTTCTGAAAAATCTTAATTCTCCATGTCACTTTTCTGAGTTTCTTTTCTAAAGGATACTTGGCTAAACAAGCAATTGTATACATTTATTTTCACTAAGCATACAGTATCTGAAATGAACATCTCTGGCAATAGGCTGCAATTTAATGGGAATGGATTTGAGGAGTGTTTAATGTCAAATGAGTAACAGCACTGAAAGCCCTCATTATCCTTGGCTCTCAGATGACAGCAATGTACCAATTAACATAGTACTTAAACTGCAGAATTACAAAAAATATTTATTTAAACCCAGAAATTTATAAAAGAGAATATCTAGATTACAAGAAAGTCAGAATTGTTGGTTACTTGCGGGTAGATAACAAGAAGACATAAAAAACATGAACTTGCTTCTTAAAATGATGCTGTGCACATCTCTGAGAGGAAAGAAAAACTCTAAAATGTTGTGTTACATACGGCCTTGGAGTGTTATGGAGTTAGAAGCCAGGACAAAGGATACTTCAGAGAAATATGTAAGGCTATTTACTGGTCATTTGACGTGCTGGGTGCCCTGGCATAGGACATAGATGTATGTGGGTTTATCTGAGTATGCAAAGCCTTCTGGGGTAGTCTTGGAGGACGTGGAAAGTAGAGCAAGGCATCTTCATACGGCCTTCTCCACACATGGGGCTGATAACTTCAATGTATGGTATGCACATTCAAAATCACTAAGAGACCTTAGGTGAAAGCAACTCAACATCATTTAAAAAACAGAAGTATTTTTAAATGAGCATGTTGCTAATGGCCCAAGACCAGTTTCTAATCAAGGAATTGAATAATGCAATAATTGCTAGCATTTTCTGTCAAAAACTTCACAAAGTCTCATCAAAATGATCACATTCTTCTAGGGCTGAGCAGAAGGATGAGAGAAAGAAGACTACATTTCAGCATATCATGACAGAACCCAGCAGGAATCCCTACAGGAAGAGCTACAAAGCGTATTTCATTTGAAGCAATGAACTTTAATAGGAATTTCATTTTACACATGAATGTTACCTGTGTGATAATCTCCAGTCTGTTTATTCATCAGCTGGAACTCAGGATGTGAATGTGAAGGTGACAGGAGCAGCAAATTTTGTGTTCCCAAAGTGTAAGATAGGGTATTAAACCCTTTAATGATTCTTCATTCAAACCCAGTTTTCACAGTAAAAACTAAAACAATCTATTTTATTTTCACTGCAATATTAAATAAGAAAGGAAATCTAAGTTCAACTGGAGAAACAGCAAATATAAAAGATTTTATGCTGCTCATATTTGTTCAGGAGGATTCATATAACCGACCCACAAACAGCAGGATCATCAATGTAGCAAAACAAAACCATATATATTTGAAAATTTAGCCCAGAGCCCTTTCTATTGGTCCTGATCCAGACAAACATCTTCCAAAAATATTATTTTTGGAAATATCGAAGATAGCCTAATTCCAATTGTAAGTAAATGTATTGTGAATTTCTTTAATGCATGTTACTAGGGGGTTAGACAGGCTCTGAGAACTGATACTGGATGTCATGGAGAAAAGTTATGTAGATTACTTTGAAATCAAGGACAAAGCAAGGAATATTCTCATCCACGTTCCCAATTCCTGAGATGTGAGCCACAGGTAGTTTGAAACAGAAAATGATTATGTGTGACCCACCAGCTAAAGGTTTTTTGTTTTGTTTTGTTTTTAAGTACTCTTCTTTTAAACCAGAAGTCTAAATACAAACTAGGTAAATAATACCTGGAAATTATTCCTAAGAGCTGTAAAATGTCCAGTTGCTACTTTTCCACTACCTACACCTACTAGCAGGTGCAGCAAGAGATTTTTTTTTTTTTTCTGTTCTCTAAAGGCTTTTAGAAAGGAAGAATGCATCTCCTTTTGTGCCTGATTTATCTGGAGGAGGAATTTGATGTATTACCCAGCCAGGCCCTTTCCTACACTTCGTCTTTCTATCGGGCCACTACTATATGACACTCTAGATGGACGGTTTTCTTCTACTTAGTCAGGCTTATCACATTCAGGAATATGCCATCAGCCTATGATATATTGTGAGTTAACAGCTTTCTTCACAGTATCAGCTAAATATGAGATAATACAAACGTGAAAAATCCCCATTTGATACGCCCTTCAGCCAGGGGATCAGGCCCAAGGGAGCACTGGAGAGATTACCCATGGCCTCAGCGTCCTAAACAGGAAAGTATTATTTTTCTTATGCTGGTAGCAGAAAAACTCAGACCCGGATCCTTGGCTGCTAAATCCTTCCAGACTTCAGCTATGTAATATGAGACTGTCTTGTTTGTGGTCATGCACTTAAAGCAGAGATAAAAAAAAAAAAAAGAATTTACTGAGATGCTGTAGTTCTTTGTAGATTTAGAGATGATCTTCATTGCAACCAACTTGACTTCACTGCACTTCAGACCAAATTTCAGCTAGGTGGTCATAGATTTTCTCACTGGCCTCTAAACAGAAACAAAATAATCTCCTTCTTCTGCCCCACATCATTGGTACAGGTCCCTCATACTGCTCTGATCAAACACCCGCAAAGGAAAGCTGAGTATTACTGCAGTTTCCTTACACTGCGTAAAGACCTTGTCTCTTCCATTCCTTTTGATATTAAGATTTTTTTTTTTTTCTCTTAAAAACTGCTTTGTAGATGTTGGGAGTAGCAAAGGATATATCATGTTATGTTTTAGTTGCTATGGTAACTAATCTTTACTAAAAGAGAGAAGCAAAACAAATTTGTAGAAGTTTGTTTTGCATTTTGAACAAAGACCACCACTAAATAGTCCTTATTTTTGCTGCCCATTGTCTTCCTTTGTTTCATTCTCATTTATAAATAACCACAACTAATTTAGTACAGGAAAGTAGATTTTTTTTGTTTCCATCTGAACATTCTGAGTTTCTCATTTCTGGAAGCATCTGAAAAGCAATTCTACTGAACTCAGAATAAAAGGGGGAATTTGTGAAAGGAGGTTAAATTCCAGTTCACTGATTTTTTTCATTTGTGTTAAGGTATAACATGAAAAAAAAGTTTTTACAGGACATCCTTTGGGTTGGAAATGTTACATTTTCCAGAAAAAAATTACATCTAATTAATAAATTAGAGAGAATTTTACAATATTGCTCTACTCCTGTCTGTCCGGGAGAAGAAGGATATCATCAGAACTAGAAAGATCTTTCATGTCTTGGTCACCTCCATCCTTGCAGGGGAATGCAAATTTGGTTTATACTCCTTTCATTATTTCTGAGATACCTCATGTCTGAGATACCCTTTACAGAACTCCTGAGCTGTGTTTGCTGTTTGACAGTGGCAAACAGTAACTCTTCAAAGAAAACTACAAATATCAATTGGATAAAAGAGAAAAGTCCTCCTAACTGATCTATATCACTGTAGTGTCCAGGACTTCTCCCAGAGAAGTGGTAGTAACCCTCCTCATAAGAATCCATTAAAAGATTCACTATTTTTAGAGCTGTGGCTTTACTCCAGTGTAATTCTGATGCTAATAAGAAGAATGCTTGCTGGGATGGTAGAGCCTGGACCTTGTAATCCCAAACTTCTCCCAGTTTGGGCATGCTGCTGCGCGGAATCTCAGGCAGCACAGCCACTGCAAGGGGCAGCCCTTTGCCGCATTGCAGCAGTGTCCCAGGTGCAAAGGCAAAGACAACATAAAAACATTGCAACAAAAGAGAGATGGGGCAATTTCCGAGGCTAAAATATGAGAAAAGGTGATGGTGGTGGGTAGGAATGAAAAGAAAGAGTGTTTTTTTTTGTTTGTTTGTTTGTTTTTGTTTGTTTGCTTGTTTGTTTGTTTGTTTTTTAAAAAAAGCTCCCTGAATCACATCATAAGACATATCATTTCGTTGTCCTGGCCCTTCCCTTTCTTTCTCCTCACTGTAAGCAAACTGGCAATTACATTCATTATCTTTGTTATCTATGTGCTGAAAAAGGATGTCTGTACTTTGCCAGACAGAAAACTTCAGAAGAAAGCTTCTCTTCACACACCACTTGGGAATTACAACCATTCAATAAATTGCTCCACTTGACACAACTCCAAGCAACGTATTACATTTAGCTTATCAAATTTACCAAATTACTCACCTGCCTACAACAAAAAAGTCACCTACAGGAGATAAATGTAGCTCAGCTGCAACAATACTTTCCTTCAACTGGTAGCAAGTCAAAAATCACGTTATATAAAGAAGAAGAAAATCCTTAACTCTTACTTGCTGGCTTCATTTAACAGGAAGCCAGCACAGAAAAACTCTTCAATATGCATCACTCATTTCTATGTTTGGAACAAATTATAGAAAAATAATGTTTACTGCAGAAAAGAGTCCTATAATCATGACTGATTTTCCAGTACCTATACCAAGAGTTGGATGAAATGTTTTGCTCCCTCAGCTAAACTTCTGCACATCCCAAGGGATGCTACAACAAAGACAAGATTCCCCTAGAGAAGATCTATATCTGCCCTCTGGAAGAGACAAAACTATTACATAAATTGTTTTATTTTAATGCTTGAATGCTACAGTATCAGCAGAGCAGCTACAAGAGGGGAAGACCAGGTAGAAACTAGCCTTGAAGTATGTTAGGAAATAATCTAAACCCTGTAGACCACTAAAATAAAGTGGCATGTCCAGACCCTAAGGGAAAGGGAAAAGCTGCAAAAGGTTCTAGAAATTTTTAGGGCTCCATTTGAGACCAGCTAATTACACAGTTGAGGGAGATGAGCTCAGGCAGGTCTGGTGACAGGAACAGAGCTGCTTGATCTAGGTCACAGAACTGCTAAGGCTCAGGTTTTTCTGTCTGAAGGACTTTTATAGCTCCCATCTGCGTAGTTACTAAGTGCCTTACACACTTTTAATGTGTTTATTCTCAAAACATCCCTGTGAGTCAGGGAAGCATCATTATCACCATGTTACTCATGGAAAACTAAAAGACAGAAGCCAGAGAGAAGGTCCATGGGATGTCAACACTCTCTGCGCTCCATCCCTCCAGCTCTGGGGTCCTATGCTCCCTCTCAGCACCCCCAGGGTTCCATCCTTTGCCAGTGCCCAGCTGCTCACAGAAAGCAATTGCAGGCTAAATACATATTATCTTTCAAAGCCAATACCTCAGCATACAATCACTCAATATTGTTTGGCCAACTATTGGCAAAAGACCATGAAGAGAGTAAAAACATATCATCAGTGCCTGGGGCTGGTAAATGGAGAGACTATTGTTCCACCAGCAGCAGAATATACCAGAACTCCACAGAAGATGCTTGCTCTAATGGAAATGAGAGTATAATAAGTATGAAGAATTAATGCATTTTTCCAGAATTAATAGTCAGATCTTGTACAAGTACTTTCACTGAATTTAAAAGACTTAAATTTCACATTTGTGAAACACAGAAGTATTTTGTACATTTTTTTTTATGCTTGAGCAGCGACAAAATTCAACTAAACAATTTGCTTCCTGCAAGTTGCTGTGCATATCAACTGCTATTCGAACCAATAGCAGTCTTATCCATCTTATCTGTTGATACTGCATCTGGCAGTCTTCAGCAACGATCATTACATCTGAATTTTTCAAATGGAAAACTTGCCAAGCCTCAAAACAATGAGCAGGGATGACAGATGTCAGTCATTTCCTCTGACAGGTCAAATGCAAATTTGTGCTTGAATGGTTTAGGTTTTGCAGCATTTAAATTAAACAGGAATTGCCACTAGAATATAAAATGAATTAAGCTGCATAAAATAATGTCAATGAAAGACATATACACCAATAATATAAAATTACTAACATGTAAACAAATTACCAACTAGGGGCATGAAAGGCAGAGCACTACTGTCTATCAAGACGAAAAAAGATTTGTGCTCTTGTTGGAAATATTTTTACAGCAGTTAAAAGGGAAATCTTCAACCTGGCAAAGGTTTTCTCTTTCTTTGATCCTATCAATCAAGAGCCCAGTAGGTCCTAGTTTCACTCTTGGGCAAATATCAAGTTTTTTTTCTATTATTCTGAAGAATGTCATTATTTTATGCCTTTTTTTTTTTTTTTTTTTTTTTTAAAGGAATGTAAGAAATTATCTTTGGAATGTAACTGATACTTTAAGGGTTATTGACCATTGCCTCCGCAGAAAAATGTCAGGGTGACAAATGTGTTTGAGGATCACCATTTTTAATGTTGGATGCCATGGCAGGAAACTAATTAAAGACATCATTTATGTTTTATTTGCACAAGGAAGATGCTGTCAGCAGCATACTAATACAACACAATAGGCTAGATAAATTCTGCTATCTGAATATCTGTACTGCAGAGCCCACAGCAAGTCCACTTTGCCAGAAGAGAAATGAAAACTACAGTAGAAGGTCAACATTATGCTGTCAGATGGTAAGCTGCCCAAGTACCTACAAGTACTGTTTTCTGATGAACAGCTTTGAGTATAAACCCCCCATCTCTTATTCAGTCATGTTCAAGTCAGGATTGAGAAAACAAGAAAGAGAGATGTTTTCTGTCTTTCAGTGCATTTGATTCTGTTATCACACAATAATCATACGTTTCCATGTCTCAAGCACTTATAACAGTACATACATATAAATTCTCTTTACAATTTTTGAGACTCTGTCTCAGGATCTAGGAACTACTTTGACTACAGGCATGACTGCAAAGTCTGTGCACAAGGTCCACAGCCTGAACAAACACTAAAACAGACCAGAAACTGCCACATCCCCAAAGCAAAGCAATCTCTTTTCAGCAGAAATTATTAGCTTAGCCCTGCAGCACATGCAAATAAACAGACAGGTACCACTCTAAAGTTGGCTTGTGTTCAGAAAGCTTAGAATATGGGAAGAATAAATCCATATCATTCAGGAAACAAACAAACAAAACCCACCACCACCAAGACAACAACTACATAGACATCATCCTTCATGGGAGAAAATGAAGAGAACCTATAAATTAAAACCTTATAGTCAGGATAGAAGACAAAAGAAAGTAGGAATCCTTTCTGAAGCCAGAAATCATACTCGTATAAACAATCACATGGACTAATGACAACTTAACACTCTTTTTTCCCTTTAATTCTTTGCAAGCTGTAATAAAAAGATATCAAATACCTTTTGCAACTGGTTTGAGTGGACAAACAGATGACAGCTTTTCTGTCAAATAAAATTTTCTTCAGGTGTCTTCAGCTATTTAAGCCCTATGGATTTTCTTTTCTGTACATTGAGCACCCATAGTTAGAGCCACATAAGTACTACATTTATTTCCCCTTTTATCATAATATCTACTCAAAAACAGTCTGAATCCTGAATACTATGAACAGCACACACCCTATGAATCCCATTACTCACTAATGTTAAATCTCTCATCAACACCATCAGATAGCTTTTTACATATTATTCATGAACAGCATAAGAGAAGATGCTAATAAATTTTAACTCAAGGGTACCGTATAACATAACTAAGCCCATATGGTTTAGCTATTGCAGCCAGCTTTCCAAGATTATTTTAATATGCATACTTTGGTCCTTGCAGCCGGACAAGCTGGGGTTTTATTTGTTGTCTTTTTTTCTTTCTTTCTTTCTTTTTTTTTTTTTTTTGTCTCCACCATCTGTTTTATAAATCCTTGAATTCATAATATAAAGGTCATTGTTTCAGCATATGGGGAATTGGGTTTTACTAATTAGGCAGAAGTTGGCAAGAATTAAATGAATATATACATTTTGATAAATGTATACGTTCACATACTGCTTGCTGTATCTGCTTTGGATCATGTAACTAAAATATAACAAAAGTCACACAGCATATTGTTTTCAGTAAATGATTTTCACAATTCATTTTGAGATGTGATCATTTTAGGACTGAAAAAAAACAAATGTCTTGCTATTATATTATTGACTATTACTTCTGGGGATAGTTTGTTATTGCTTAAACTAGATAATTGAAAAGTTAAATTTTGAACTATATTTGTGTCGTGGAATTCAAAGCTCTGGGTAGTTATTTTAATAAGGATTTTTTTTTGTTTTTATTTCTCCAGCTTTACAGAACTCCTACACTATACCACATAAAAATATGGTCACATTTAATGATCATCTACTTTGATACCTGATAGCAGATAAGAATCAATTAGAAGCTCAAAAATATCCTGTCACTGAGTTTCCTACTATAGATAGAAGGCCAGGCTGGGTTTTAGAAAACCTTTTCTTTCTACAATAAAAACTATATTCCATTCAAATCAAGCTCACAATACAGGAGAAAAAAAATAACATTTAAATCCTGAAGACCTGAATTAGTAACCTAGCATATTATCCAGGCTTAATGAATATTCAAACAATTCCAACAAAACACAGAAGATTATGCATTTTTCTTCATCTCCAACTTCCCTCCTCAAACTCATTCTCTATTTGCAGGTCAGACAAGTTTAATGCATGAGCACATTAGCTCTTCTCAGCTCATGCTGAGGGAAGGACCCTCGCAGTATCAAGGCTGTCCATCACACCAAGGCGATTAGACAAAGCTTCGTGTTTCCTGGCAGGGATGAGTTAGCAGTGATGAGCGTCTGCCAGTCCCGGCTTGCTCCCCACTGACTCTTATAGCCCAAGCTGAAAACCCATCATATGTTGGCAATTCTGACAGAATCCATCAGAGGCTGCCCATAGGGTCACTGCAATTTTGACCCTCAAACACTGAGCCCATGTCTCCAGTGTACCATGCCGCAGCATGCTGCCACCATGGAGTAACAGGAACAAAGGGTTTGCCTCTCAACATCTGAATTTTTCTCTTTGTTTTTCAGTAGTCCTGAAATTATTCTGAAATGCAAAAATGTCAGTCTATTTGAATGGGATAATGTGTTCACAGTCCCAACTTCAGCAATGGTAATAAAAAGCCCTTCAAGTCCTCCAGACAGTAACCTTAACTCCAGTTTGGGAGGTTTACGGGTCTCTTTGGAAGATGATGAATTCACATCTGTCACTGACAAATGGTCAGTCACACATTCTCACATACAAACAATTCTTACAGATATCAGTGTGAAGGATACTGTGGACAAAGGACAACATTCAACCTTTTTTAGTAACTCTACACAAGGAAAGCATTTAATTCAGCAAGCTGCAGAAGCATATGTATTATGTGCAGTGTTTTTACAGCAATTCTCTCACAGAATTTTATAACTGTTTATTGTTAGGTAAGATTTATATAAATATTTGGAAGTTACACCCACAAACGCTGTAAATCAAAGTAGTTTTTCTGAGTTCTTCAGATGTACAAACTTGATTTCAACAGCTGCATACCCGTCCCACAGCACTTAAAAGGTTTTATTACTTTTAAATGCATTTAAAAAATAAATTATCTTATGTTGCACTTAAATACGTGTTTCTTTTGAATTGTCAAAAGTAGGCAGATCTGCAGCCTTTGAATGAAAACTGTAATTTCCGAGTACAGTCATCCATGTGAACATAACCTGAAAATCAGCATTGTTAAAGTCCGTATCATGCATCCGAGTGCTTGGACATGAAACAAACTTCAATCTGAGTAGAGTCCTATGGAGCAATTGCAGTTGAGAATGAGAAACAGCAACAAAACCTGATGTAATCTCTGAGATTCTTAGAAACCATAGGTATTAAGAGCATCTTTTTCTTTCTTTGTTAATATGTTTGCACACAGATACTAATTCCCCAACATAACTACTGCTGTTTGCTTAGGCAAAAATCTAAATATGAAGGAAAAAAATCCAGTTGTTTTATACGAGGGTATTTTTCTTTTTCTTTCTTTCTTTTTTTTTTTTTTTTTTTTTTTTTTTTGGTAGCAGAACTCTATGAGTCTGCAGCAGTTTATTGCTTTTCTGTCTCAAGATTTTTTGAGGCAGGCTGTCAAATTACATTGGCTCTTCACTCGCTTCAATCACAAAGAGCTCATTGATTTCACTGTCTGCAGGCTGGTGGAGATCAAGTCTTTATCCGCCACTTTTTAATTTTTTTTCTTCTTTCAACTCAACATTATAGTAAAGGATATACAGAAGGTTTCTTGAAACTTCCCATAACGTGTAAGAGGATCCCATTAGTATTGCTGAATACATTGGCCCTTCTGAATCTTTATCAATGCCTTTTAGAATTGATGGAGAACTTAACAACACTATAAAAACTGCTCTCATATTAACTATACTAATCTCTCCTACATTTACTTAATAGATTGAATTTTAAAACTGAGAAAAAGTTGAAACACAACACAGGAACCATGATTTTTGAGCAAAAATATTTAGCACTGTGGTACACAACAGTAATAAACATTTCTATGACTACAGGACAAATAGAAGAATTTAAGCACAGGCATATGCTCCTAACCGCTGAGTACACCTGGAAAGCGTGACAACCACAAGTCAATACGTAACAAAGAAGTTTTCCCCATAAGATTCAAAGTACTGGTGGGGAAGTGCATGCAGGAACCCAAGAAATATGTGTAATTTAATTACATGTGGACAGTATACAGCAATATAAGATCTTCCTCATTCATACTCCGATTTTTTTTTTAAAGAACAAGCATTCATTAAATAATAGTCTTTGCGCTCCCATTATGGTTTAATACAAAAATATTATACTGTTGAAATATGAAAAAAACTATTTCTTGTGTACTGTGTTTCTTGTTACTTTAACAAACAAACAAAAACAAAAACAAAAACAAACTAATTTGGGTTTGGTCAGTATAAACAGGAAGAGTGACAAAATTGGGTAATAATGATGCTTTAGGAAGCAGGCTATTAAATGAGTGATGATTAAACTTCAAGCAACAAAAAGATAAGTGACTGATCATGCAGTATTGCAGTTATTTCAAAATGCAAATACATAGGTGACACACTTGGCCCTTTGGCTACACAATCCAGATCATAACTACTTAAATGCCATGTAAATCCAGACCAGAGCCAAATTACATGTAAATTTTTGCCCAGGTTTGATTCAAATATGAATAATTGCAGGTCTGTGAGCCTGAATATGATGTTGGGCAAAACAAAGGAACAGCTAACTTAGAATTTGAATACAATTAATAAATTAAAGACAAATGACTGAATCTATGGAAAACATGTTCCTGGAGCTTGTGGGGATTTGGGCTCTAGTGCCATGTTGCAACCAAGAAGGTTACAGTACTGTGTTTAAACAGAGCACTGCATGCATGTAAGTGCATGCTTTATTTTTTGCTTTATTTAGTACAGGTTGACTAGCACACCAGAATTTTGAATTTGCATCCAACACAAAGATGATAGGAATGACTGTAGAGTCAGATGAAACATTCATTCAGCCTAGCAGCCAAACTTTAAGGATAGCCATTTGTGGAGGCTCTTAAGAATTATATGAGCCTGGGATGGAGTGATGATTTCCCTGTATCTGAGCTTCCAGCAGCTCCCAAGCTGACAATTCCCTCCCCATGTTTTATGATTTTGCAACTCTCCATCATTTATCTAATCACATTTTGAGCCTGTCACAACTTTTTGAATCTAAAAAACTCTGTGGCTCCATGTTTCTCAATGTAATCATGCATAACATGAAAAAGTTCCTCTTTTCATTTGATATAAACTGCCTGCCTGATCATTTTATTTCATGTGCCTCGGTTTGTGTCTTTTGAATAGTGAATAATCATTCCCTCAAGACTTCCCCCATGTCATTCAGGATTGTATAGATCTTTATAATAACCATTGACAGTCATTTCTTTTCTAAGCTATAGTCTTAGTTATTTCATTTCCTCTGCATATAGATGAAGTTCTGTACTTCTGACTGTTGCTGTCTCTGTTTTTCTAGGTTACTACTCCCTCTTCTGAAATGAAGTGACCCAACTTGTAGCTTATACTCAAATGTGAGTTCCTCAGAATTGTACGGAGCAGTATAATGATGCTCTATCTCATTCTTCTCAATATTTCCTAACACCTTTACTTTCCTGCCCACCACCCAAGACCAACTTATTGTCTATAGGTAACTACAGATGGGTTTACAATTCTCTTTCAACAACAACATATTTAGAACCTACAGTGATAAGAAAGTTTGCTTGTTTTCCCTCTGCACATGGCATTTTATTGATCAACAAGTGAATTTAATCTGCCGATTAGTTGGCACTGAGAGACTGTTGAGACTCTTCAGTTTCTACGCTCTTAACTCCCTACTTTGCTGTTCATCCCTTTTTGCTCATGCAAGAGAATGCTAAAGAGCAACCACCCCAGCACCTCATTGAAAAAAACAGGCCATTCCTTATTCTTTGCTTTCTAACTTTGAACTAGTTACTGTTTTCTAGCAATACCTTTTCTTTCATCTCTGGTGGGTTAGTTTCTTAATAGTCATTGGTAAGGCTTTGCTGTGCTTAAAGGAGAATTCTGAAACTGAAGCTGGTGCAAAGCAGAGCTATGGAACTAATGAAGAGCTGTAAGTGCATATGCCATAGTTGGGGTCAAAATACTCAAGGATGATACTAAAAAGAAGAGTTTACTGCAATTAAATGTACCTTCTTTAAAAAAAAAAAAAAAAAATCACTACTTAATCTAAAAATACAAGCTGTGTTGGATGTTGAAACATTTTAGACTAGGAATACAGTGCCTTATTTTTAAATGGTGAAGACAAGTAAGTATTCAAACAAATAACCAGCAGCAATGCTGGATTCTCTACCACGAACAATATTTTTCAAAGGTATATTTTATTCAAAATAAAATTATTTATTGCAACTTCTATTTTATGACATAAAGAAAATTATTTTA
Organism: Oxyura jamaicensis; assembly: GCF_011077185.1. Classification (NCBI taxonomy): domain Eukaryota; kingdom Metazoa; phylum Chordata; class Aves; order Anseriformes; family Anatidae; genus Oxyura; species Oxyura jamaicensis. The sequence goes on along the minus strand of NC_048899.1, from coordinate 5,567,437 downwards.
AACTTTTCTAAACTGTTCTAATGGTATCTTCTGAGCTCAGTCTAAAATCTCCTTTATGCTGTGCTACTTTATGAATTTCTTTTTTTAGGTCCAGTTCCTGGAAAATGTACAAACTACATGGCACAGCTATTAGCTTACTAAAACAGGTAATAGTTTTCTCTCTCTAATCCCATCTAAAGAAATGTGCTATATTGTAAAGTTTCACACTTTACAACCAGCATACCACTCAAGACTGTTCTTATGTAAACACTTTGGTTTAAAGTATTTAACTGCCACCAAATTTCTTCCTTCCTTGTATCCTTTGTCTGGACATCTTGTGTCATAACAAGATATCCATATACAAAGTAGCAGCTGTCCCGTTTTGACTTAAACTTCACGCTAAACTGCTATAGAGAGCCTACAACGGATGCAGAATATAACAGCTATTTAAGAGAGCTATAGATGTCTGCTCTCATCTCCTTGAGTGATGCTGATATAACACCTTTATTCTAAAATTGCTGTGAGGATTTCCCATGTGGCAAAAGGCAGCCAGCAAAGACAATGAGTGGGCTCACTGCTTTCAGCCTTATGGTTATACAATTATCTGTCTGTCTAGAACTGTCTGAGATGAAAACTGTAAGTCTATCCAATGCAATAACAACTTGCATAATAATTTATTCCATGATCAAATGTCATATTTATGTTCTAGAGAGCTCTCGCTTGTTCTGATTCAGCTTTTGCATGTGATCTCAGTGTGTACATACATCTATTGTCCTTGCTCCAAGCTCCATTAACAAAAAGAAAGCCTATTTATTTGGAATGCAGTAGCTACATTTTTATTTTTTTTCCCTGAGGTGCTGAAAAAATGTACCCAAGCACATCACAAGTAATGCTCGTAATTTGTAGTTTACCGTCTGCACTGCTGACAGTTTAGAGAACAAATAATGAAGTGTGAGGGGTGTGCTGATCACTGCAGACCTGGTTATGTTACATTTCAAGAGATGTGCAACAGACTCACAGGCATCCACCACTATTCAACAGCTTATTAATCAGCAGTCCTGCAGGTCTCTTGTCTTCTTTGCTATTCCACTCTGCTAGAAGCTATGTTTACACAAGACCTCGAAGGGAAATTGTTTCTAGGAAAGATACAAATACCTGCCTGCTCCCTTTTCTGGCTGTAGAATGTGCTCCAGATGGGATTCTCTAGATAAATTGATGTTATTTTTCTCAAAAACAAGAAATGTGGGATACCACTTAACCAGATCTTTCTCTCGAGTTCACTTGGGGTCCAGCATGAGATCACCCTAAAAGGATAAAACAAAACCAAGAGGCATTTTCAACTGGGTGAGGAAGTGAAATTTCAGTGGAATTGACTTGTCAAGACTTAGTGAAGAACCAAGGATTTAGACTATTGTATTTTATTGATAACATTGTTCTCCAAAAGTTTTTTTGTTGTTGTTAGTGAGGTATAGACCATGTTTGAAACTAATTGTAATCTAAAAATAAGAGACAACAGTAATTAGATCAAATAGAATACAGTGAACAGCAGTGGTCGGGCCATCGTAAGGTGTCTCATTAAAATAATACTCTCTGCTAAATATCTTTTGAACATCCAAAATTTTCACTGTCACAGCTATGATATATCACTCTAGAAACAGTTGTTTAAAAAGACCTGTTTCCACATAAAGCATTTGGAACACTCATTTCTCATGCCTTCAGGAAAGCTCACACTGTGAGGCTACGTTTCATGGTTCTGACATACACAACAAGAACTCCAGACAAGACTGGCACTTCGGTGAAAACTGAAAGCATAGAAACAAACGGTTCTCAGCCACAAGGGAGGACCTTGCTAAGAATGTAGGCCTGTTTGCAAAGCATTGCACAGGGACCACCAACAGCACTTCTTAAGAAAGCATTTAACACACTATGAACACTTAACTTGTTAACTCTCCCATTTGCAAAGTAATATTTTAAAAAATCTTTAAAGAACTGCCTTTGCACTACAAATAGTTCATTTGCATGCATTAGAAATTGTGCTGCTGGTTGAGTTACAGAACTAAGTCTGTGTTCGGCTTTTCATGTATCATCTCTTTCAAAAGAGAGGGACTGTAGGCTGTGGTGGGATACAGGGGCTGTTGTGAACAAGTAGGAATTTCACTGTGAGAAAAATTATTGGACAGGCAACATGACAGGGAGTCAGTGCCTCATTTACATGTGGTTTTCCAGCTCCTTTTTTTTTTTTTTTTTTTTTTTTTTTAACGAACCCATCCATTTTGCATCCTCAATTTCATATTTTTAAAAAAATGAGTAATAGGCCTTTAAAAAAAAAAAAAAAAAAAACTACCAGTAAATATATTAGAAACCTTTGGTGGGTGAAAGTTGTGGTATATGAAAGTGGGAATCAATTACTTTATATAGATATATATGTGTATTATTTGTGAGACATCTGTGCTCAGCACTCCCAACTGAAATCAAAGCTCTGTCACTTCTGATTCTTTAAAGCTGCACAGATGTCACAATCAGGTATATAATGACTAAAGTACACAATGAATAAATGAATATAATGTATAAAGTACACAAAATGGCCATACTTTCCAGCCAGCAGAGAGCAAGGGTAGCAAGGCACTACAGGCAGTTTAACACCATGTGAACAAAATATTAACACTTTTTTTTTTTTTGCCCTAAGATCAAAACAGGGGTGATGAAAAATAGAATATGAAGGAGGGTAAGGGAATTCCCTACACAAATGAATACACCTACACTGGTTGTTTTTCATTTCATTGACATTTCAAAATTCATCAGATGAAATTCTGCCCGTAGAAGGACTATTAACTTGCTATCCATGCAATTGCTACCAGAACAAACTACAAATAAACAAAAAATGATGAAAACCTACCACAAACAAACAATAGTGTTCCTATTTATTATACCAACATTTTTCAGACTAGTAATGGAAAGTGTTAGATCAAGTCTCTGATTACATGGACAGAATTAATAACTCTTATTTAAATTCAGATTATGCTCTTCCTATCACAATTAATATCCAATTGGTTTTCTAAGACATTTTAACCTCTTTCTTCCACTTCTACGTTTAGATCATTGGCAGCTTTATCATTCTGTACCTGCTGATGAAATAAGAATTGATACTATCTTTGGATGTTTGATGTTAAACGAACAACATTTCCAATGTGCTCTTGCAGCAAACACAAACAAACTATTGCTATCTGATTACCCACCTGATGAACTCCCTCCCTTTTGTCCTTTTGACTATTCACCAAAGCACTATTTGAACTGGTTTTGCTGTATTTCCTACAATTGAATGACTACCCTCAGAATTTTCTTTCCTCTTCGGTCAAGAAGAATGCAAAAAATGTGTCACGTGGAAAGGCCATCAGATAATCCAGGTGCATTTGCACAGTCTGCTCCACAAATGCTGAAATCTATTTCCAAGCTTATGCCTTGCAATTTTTGTCTCCTTTCAGGAAAGCTTCTCCTCACCTCTAGCTTCTTACAGCCTTCCACAGCTATGTATAAACACCAGATACAATAAAGGAACATATACAAACTGGAAACTACATATACAGCATCACTGTGGTAAACAGATGTTTTTTTGTGGCCCAAAGTCCACTCTTGATGGATCTTCAGAACAGGAAGAAGCAAGGAGTTTAAGCAGCCCGTCAGCCCTGCCATCACTACCCAGAGGGCGCAACTTCTGCAGGTAGAAAGCAGCCATCAGGAAAGGGATAGAGTGGTGGAGCAAAACATATCCACTTGCCATAAGTTTTATCCTAGCCTAGTTTGCCGCACACAAGAAGTTAATTTAATTTATCAATGCCCTACTTTCATGAGGCAGAAGAGGCTACTCGAGTTCAGTATGGATTGCTGGAACAGACAGCAGTGGCACCTTCTAAATTCATTGCTAACTAATGCAATACAGTGATGCCACGGCGCACTTCACACGAAACAAGAGAAAACCTTCCAAAGGGCAAAACACTGCAGAGCGTCCCAAATTATCATTCCCTGTCAGTACTTGTTATAACTGAATACACAGCTTGGGCAGGAGAATGCTATTTTCAGCAGGCTTTATCAAAAGTCAGGAAAGCCTCATTTCAACAAGAAACATCATCTGTCAGTGCAGAAAAGAGGATGAATGATAACCTTTCTTTAAAAACTGCCAAGGAGTGATTCAACATTCATCAACTCACTTCATTCTCATTAGCAAAATTTAAATATCCAGTTTAGCAACCTTTCACTTTGCCTTTTTGGATGATGGTATGTTGCTAAACTCATTTTATAGAGAATAATCAGTAATAATACTCCTCTTCTTTCTGTGAAATCATGAGATGATTCATGAAATAATTTCCATTTCATCTGGAACATTTTCCCTTCTACAGTACCTGTGGAATCAACCCAATTGTCTGTCTTTTTCAGAAATCATTAGCTCTCTAGTGCAAAGCATCTCTTAAGATGCTTTTATTACTTCTGAAAGCCCTGCCTCCTAATAGACTGAATGTAATTGAGCACAGATGCTATTTGCAATGAATAGACAATCCAAACTTCCAAACAATTGCACAGCATTGAGTTACACTGAGAGCACAAATAAGCTTGTTATTGTTTTTAATTTTTATCCATTGGGCTTGAAATTGCAGCCATATGAAAACATTATGCAACCTTCTAAGCACATAGACCCCAGTCAGTCTCTCTGTTGCCTGAATTAGAAAAGCAAAGAAAGCATTATATCTTATACAAGTACAAAGACTTTATGATCTTCATCTTATTTGCCTTGAAAAACCTCCCGCAGACTTCAATGGGATTTAGATTAGACCTTCCATGAATTACAGAAACAAGATCCCTTCTTTGTATACAGCATGAGTTCTGTAACGAGAAGCTAATTCATATTGTGATATTTTAAAAAAGTAGTTGGTATTTAAATGAAATATTTCTAAAGATCATTGCACTTGATATCAATCAATATGATTACTGACATCAGAAATATGTCATTTCCATAGTACAATGGATTAGTGTTCTCAGAACAACACACGAGTCATATTTGTAGTACTAAAGAACAAAGAAAAATCTTAAGAAAATGCTGTAAATAGAAAAAAAAAAAATCAAAGGCTGACCTTTTATGATCATCCAATAGCTTAGATATTGATTCCAAGTTCATCTGAAACAACAAGAAATCAAGTTTGGAAGGAGGTAAGATTGGGGGCATGCTTCCTCTTGGCATTTCAGAATTATATCTTTCTTCTTATCCAGAAAGGAGAATATTCACTATTTATATATTTCATCAGAGTAAAAAATACCTAGTTTTTTCAATTGCAGCAGAACCTCAAAGAAACTTACAGTTTTGATCTCCAACTCTCATGTTTTGAGCATTCTCATAGAAATTACTTGTTGAAAACATATATTTCACTCAAGTGAAATGGGTTTCTGCAGCTATGTCATACAAAGATTTCACAGTTTACAAGTACATCTGGAAGAATCATTGGTGCTAGGAAGATGCACTAGACTTATAGAAAATACCTCACAGCTGCTCAATTTCTGGTAACCACACATCCTGGCTTTTGTTGCAGGTCTCTAAAATTGATATTAAAGCACTTAGTTCACTAATTCCTTTCTTCTAGACACAAGTGAGAATTAAAAGTAGGACCTGTTAAATGGCTAATACTTGCTAAAATTATTACTAATCTGGTTTTCTTTTTTTTTCTTTTCATATTTTTTTCCATCTTACCTAGAATGTGTCAGAAGAACTTTGCATGAACTGTGAATACACAACCTAGGGTTTACAAATTGCATTGAACTGGCCATGTGAATCTGCAAGCAAAAAGCACCAGTACAAAACCAAAGGTCATTGAGTACTTTTTGTTTGTGTGCACATTTGTTTTCTCAAGCCTCAAATGTCATCCTCAGTGGGTTGGGGATACAAGTGCTAACATTCAGCTTCTGTTGCTGTGACTTGCCTACGGAGCCACAGTCAAGCCACATTTGTCCCTTACATGTGCCTCGAAGATGAAGAAGCGAACATGAAAACAAAAACAAAAACCCAAAGGAAATTACACACGGGTTTGCAAGACAATGCCTCTCTATTCAGGACAAGGTTTTCTTTAGCTGTATTCTCACTGATATTTCTCTTTTGAAAAGGGAAAGATGAAAAGTAAATGGCAAGGGTGCCTACCAATCACTGTATAGAGGTATCACATTTGTAATACCTACCCTTTGCTGTTATAGCATATTTCTTATTTTACATACATGCAAATACCTTCTTAAAGCATAACTGTTGATGAAAAATAGATAGTGAACTTCTAAAACTTCCACTTCTGCCACATTTTTGTCATTAAAAACATGAAAAAATAAGTAAAATTCACAACAAAAACGTTTCTATAATACTTTATCAGGAAAGAAATCTAGCAATGTTCTTAGCACCTTCATTTATTTATTAACTTATTCTGCTTTTGCCTCCTGCCAAACTTGACGCCTGCTTTTAAACTCCACTTAGGGTATTTTTTGCCACTTTTCCCCTTATCCATTTTCATGTGACAATGTGTCAGTCATTTGGTATTATGGGAATGCTCCCAGCTGATGGAAACTTAATAAGCACCTATGGTGGTGAGCATCTTCCCAGATGGGGATTCACTTCAATCCAAGTTCATCTCCAAACATCATACTTGTATTTGCAAACTTGGATAAATCTGTTCAGTCTGACTTTATCCCAGCTAAGTCTTAACACCTGACTGAGCTTCTAAAATTTAGGAGCATTGGTCTCTTCCTGGTCAATGCACAGAGGCAGACATGTCCAAAAGGTAACTGAGGCATTAACAGGGTTCTATCACCTCTGGAGGTACCTATTATTATTCACAAATACTCTGAAGTTGACCTGGGTGATTAGGGCGTTCTGACCAGGCAATTGCACATATTTCAGCACCAGCTTTAAACATATGCTCTTTCTGTCCTGTGTAAATATTCTTAGGTAAAGTGCCTATGTTTTATTTGCCATGCAATGCACATAGTGTCACAATTTTCAGCACAGGGATGCTGTTTGGTGGGCTGCAGGCACTTGTGGTGAGACTTAAAGGCACTGATACATGTTTGAGTTTTAAGATGTCCTTAGGCTCTTAATGCAGCAGAAATTAAGAGTTCAGGCACCTCTTTGCATCTGTAAACAATTTTAGAAGAACTGCAGAAAGCTTAAAGCAGAATGATTAAGAGCAATAGCATAAGCACTGACTAACTGATTTGTACCCACACAGCAAGAACAGCGCATTCAAGAAAATGAAAATGCAAAAGCTTAATACAGGCCCTGGATCCTAATGTGTGCTCTGTCACAGGAGCGTTAACATCTAATCAGCTATTTAAATTAAAATGTCTAAGCATCAAAAATATCTAAGTGCCTTAAAGCAAGAGCATTTAGCCAGAAAATGCTGAAGTACACATCAAAGAATATTTCTAGATGAAGGGTATGAACTCAAGGGCCTAAAGGTGGAAAAAACAAAACAAAACAAAACAAAAAAACAGCTCTGAGCATTTAGTTTTCAAAGCTGAAACACACAGAGTTGATATATATGAGATGTTAAAGGGGTATAAGGTAGGCTCTAACACGTAACAGAGGAATGATGGCCACAGGTGCAAGAGCTTCTGCTATTTTTATGATTATACTAGAAGCAGGAATCGATATATGAATGAAGCAGGAAGTATTTGTGAATACAGTAAGGACTCACTGAATAGGTCCTCTCTTTAATCCTGTAAAACTGAGCAAAAATGTTCTGCTATTAAACCAAATTATCTTAAGAAACAAAATTAGTAGGAAAGGTTTATATCATGGCCTAAAAAAAAAACTACTAGCATTCAAGTATTCCTCGAGGTATATTCAACTTTTCTAAAGAAGGGTTCGGAGTGTAGTAATAAAGTCAGGTTGAGGTCTAAATAAAATACCTGAAATCAAAATTACTTTTTATTCCCTGATTGGAAAAGAATCTCACTGAGACAAATAGGCCAGAAAAATGACTTGTGTTTTAGCTATGTAATTTTAAGGTTACAAACATAATAGCAAGCTCAGTTAGAGAAGAACAGAGGAAAATGTAGTGCTGTAAGGGAAGTATTGTATGACCACAAGACTGCCAAATAGAATATCATTATCATCCAGGATTTTTCCTGCAACCATGGAAAATATGCCTATTCAGCCTGCTGAAGTGAGGACTGACAATGCTCTCATCTCAAGCAGAAGTAATGCTGAATATCTGCCAACATAAAAGGCAGCACTTCAAAACTGAAGGCAGCTAGGACTCAGTGTCAAAGAAAGTGAGTGATTTTTTATGAGACTGAAACATAGACTTAGCCTACGGGACACAGGAAGAGATGAAAATTGTTTCTATGAAAAGCAAGATCATGACAACTGAATGAATCTCAGTAACAGAGAACACAGTTTGGCATGTACAAATCTGGGCAAAGAATCTATTTTCTCTTGTTTATCCTATATAGTTAGAAAAACTTTCTCATATAATAAGAAATATATCCAAAATCTTTCTAATGCCCTTCTCAGCCACTAAAAAAATAAAACAAACAACAACAACAACAAAAATGAATTATGTGAAATCCCTTTTAACCTGGAATATTATATATGACTTGCAAGATTCAGCAGCAAAGTTTGCTAAAACCGCTGCCCGTGCACAGTACTCAGCTTTTGCCTGAAACTCAGATGATTAAGTCATAGTAAGAGTGGGCAGCACAGCACCAGTACAGATTATCTCTATTCACTTTCACTTAAACTAGTCTAGTCCAGTGGTCATCTTAGAGAGACCGTATTATTCATAGAAAATCATAAGCAGACACTTGTAAAAATTTCCCCCACTATGGCTAGAGAAGACCCTAGCATCTCTCAAAGGCAGCAGCATGTACTGTATGCTGCTAAGAGAAGGTCAGGAGCTCGGAAATAAGGTTATAGAATGAAGGTAGGCTGTGGGGCATAGAAGTCTCGCAAAACAAGATGACCGGTCACAGGCACCACTCATGATTTTAAATATCCTCTGAATCAAGAATGGAATGAATCACTACCAAACATGCCCATTCCATCGAACAGTCCAGTTTTTACTTTTTTTCTTTTTTAAAAAAATTTTATTTTTTAAGAGGGAGGTGAAGAAATTGTTAAAAGCAGCTTGGACAAAGCAATTTCTTTCTAGATGCTGTCTAAATCTAAGCTCTGACAGCAAACCTTCACCAGCTTTGGACAGACAAAAAGGCAAGCACTCATCCAGACTTAATCTAAGCCAGGAAGGAGAAACAACTGTAAAACAAGCTTTTCAAGATCAGTCTGTGCATCATTCTGGTGAAAAAGTTAAGCCAGAAGAGCTGGACGTATATGAGGTGTGTCAAGAGCTGTCTGCCCCCAGGACACCATGAAATCCTTCTGGACTCTTGGTATCCAAAGAGCATTCCACTGATATTTGAACTGTATGGAAATATCAGGACAGTTTTCTTGTGAAGTGCCATGCAGTGCAAGAGCTCTTTTCTTTTTTCTAATGATATTCTGAAAGAAAAGAGGCCAAGAAGGATTTCCTTTTTTGAGGAACACCAGGAGAGTCTACAGAACTGAGGGCCCAAGAGTGTGAAAGGTAAGGTAAGAGAGCACAACTCTTCCCATCTGAGATTAAAAAATAATAATAATAATAATAATTTTAAAAAAATCCTCATAGCTTTAAAAATATATATTTCACTTTGTAAAATAGGAATAATAAAGGGTTTGACACTGAGTCAAACAGTTGACCAAAGTGACACAGGACAGAGCTATATTCTGCCCTTTCCCTCATTTCCTGTCTATTCAGGTGAACTTTCCCCTTCTTTCTCTTTGTTGTATGATTAATATAAAGCAGCATGTTTCTTGCAGCAACTAAGTAGATCAGTTTCTTGTGAACAGAAGAGCTGCTTTAAAAAGGCCAGTATCAGTTCTGAAAATACGAGTTAGACACCTGAGTAACTTATAAATCTTTGCTGAGAATTTCACCCTTATTCTACCACGTGCCTCACTTCCCCATCTGCAGTCTGGAGATAAGAGCTTTTCAATGTTGCTGCTGCTAGCATCTTGGGAATAAGAGTTAGAGAAAAAAAGACACAGCAACAGCAAGCACTCAAGCTGGCATAATGGCAGTGCTGCACTGATAGCATACTTTTTCATATACTGTGGAAAAATGCTACCACTCATCTTATCAATTCAAGTACACTGATTCACACCAACCTACAATTTGGCCTCCCGTGGTTTGTTTGACATAGACCTTATGGAGATCTATATATAAAATCATATAAAATAACTAGAGTACATCCCTGCCTGTATCAGAATTCCTGTACCATAAGCAAAATAAAATGAATATTTTTATGTTATGAGAGTTTTCTTAATGGAATAACAGGCACATATATAGATAATGATAGATAATGGGATCACTTGTAAGACAAGTCTGAAAAAGAGTTGATCTCCAACTTCATTTTCCAATGAAGAAAAGCTGATGCTGACTTCTGTGTTTACCTTTGGAAAAGCCTCTGTCCAGGCCAATGGGGAAAAAAAAAAAAAAAAAAAAATCCACGGGCAAAAAGATAGCTAAAATCTTATTCTGAACCTGAAAGCAAAGTGTTTCTGTCAGGTGTTGAATGAAACCATTGGGCTAGCTCTAAACTGGGATAAACTACTGTAAAGGGAAAAACATCTTGAACTTAGGAGCACTTTCTAATAAGCTGTGGTTATTTCAAACCACACTGACAGACTTACTGCTGCTATCAAAAACCAATGAAGACTGAACCTCAGAAGGTTTGGAGGTTTCAGATGACCCCCACACACAAACACATGCCCCTGAATTGAGAGAAGTACATTGTGATCTTCTGTGGATGCATCAGTAAAGCATTTCACTGTGAAAAACAAAAATACGCTTTGGCCACTGTTGTATAAATTTTAAATTGCATTCACTAATCCTTGATTGTTAAAGCCAAGATAACTAAAAATTTTATCTTCTTTTATATTACCTTCATTTTTAACGTGTTCAAAATATGGTTAGCAATGTCGTAGTGTTTAACTCCTAACGCCTCAGTTACAAAATGAGAAACCCCACTGGAACAGCAAGGATTTTGCACTTATTTTTAACTGTTAATTTCACATCACCTTAGGCAGAATTTCTGTCACTAATTGGTCCAGTAGCAGAAAAGAATTTTTATGATTCTTCTCCAAACAATTGGAGCAGTTACAGAGGCGACCCGTTTGTCACAAGCCAAGCTCTGTCACAAAATGGCGGCTAAACACCTCAGAGAGAAAATGGCTGCCGGCCGGAGGCCTGCCTGGCAGCAGGCCTGGGCACCTCGGCCTTGGGTCTGGGAGTCTGGCATGGCCCTGACGTGCAGCTGAGCACTTGTGTGGCACTGCCTGAACATACCAAGGTTAAAGACTAAATGAGAAACTGAGGGACCACTTCTCTCCCAAGAAAGTGGGAGTAGACATGTGAAATAAGATTCATTTCAAACGAATAAAGGAAAACAAGAAACACCACACATTGTCTGAAGAAGATACAGAAACTAACAGCAGCCTTTGGTTGTCTACATGGCAGTCTCCTATGGTCTCTTACATCACAGTGACATGAAAAGGGCTTTTTTTTGTTTTAATTTTTTGGGGGGGGGGACATTTCTTGACACATTCCTGGGGTGGTCAGCCTCTGATGACTTTTTTTTTTTTTTTTTTCCTTTTGGTACCTAGTCTCTTTGGAGATCACCTTCAGACATCCCATCCCAGGATCTGTTTGATGCATTAGAGTAACAGTAATTTTATGGATATGTAGATATGTACATGATTTGTCATAAGTACAGTATTGATAAGTATAATTTAGCATAAGTCTTTGCTTTACTAGTGTTTAGTTTGCAATCCATAAATAATTTTACCACCATAGCATTATTGATTTCTCTGTTTAGCCTGTAATTATGCCTAAACCATGTCTGTGGCTATATTCCTGATTTTCACACCTCAGATTGCTTTCCTACTAGCTCTAATTGCTTCTACTATTAATTGGTGCTATATCTTTAATGCCTCTTACATTGCATTATATATATATATGTTTCTTGGTGATATGCAATAACTTTATAAGTATATATTCAATTTATTAATCTTATTAATCATAGTGTTCTTACTAGTGCTGATTTGTAATAAACAGAAATCTTTAGTAACAAATCCCCCACGTCCTCATTTCACAAAATCCCACAAACTCACTGCTGCAATTGCAATATGCCCACAAGTCGGACAATTTTTCCCCCCTTTTTGGATCATGACACCTGTTACAGTGGGAAAACCCAGGGTCTATGACCAGGACCAGACTGTTTGAATACTCCTCCAACATATGTGTAACTAGCAAGATGAGAAGATATGTTGGTGTATCCTTTGCTCTGGCAGAGTCCTTGCATGCCCTCAGATTTTGCCCTTTTGTCTTGCCCCTATTGTCTCACCTGGTAGGAAGCAAGCACCTGCTTCACTTACACAACATTTTCTGTATAGGTTTCTAAAATAAGTATCATGAGGGTATCACATTTAGCATCAATTGGTGCTGCTGAAGTATTTGCACAATGTTTGGCCACATCATTTTGTCAATTAGTGTGCTGATGTCATGAAACACGAGCACTGCAGGGAAGCATTGCTATCCCATGCTAATTGATCACAACCTAGAAGAAGGAAGGCTCTCATCAGTTGGAGGGCATGATCACTCCAGTGTGGAAGACATTGGAGGCAAAGGCATAACAATTTGCTGATGCACTGGCTCTTAATGAGCAGAGCAAGCAGAAAAAAATAAAGAGCCAAAAAATAAAAAAGACACTTTGAAGCTGTAAGACCAGAGCAGCAGATTCGCTAATGGGAGTTTTTGTTCTGTTTCTAAGCAAGAAAGCAGAAGGTAGTTAAGATCCAGCTACTCTTTTAAGCTCAGACTTTCATGCTAAGAATACCACAAGTATTTATAATGAGATTTAGTGCATTCCAGAATTTTGCAAACAAAATGTGCTGATACAATTTATGTAAATCACACTTAAAATGTTAATCTGGGTAAGACATATCCTCTGCTGCTTTCCTTCCTCTATCACATGATATTTTAGACTGTGCTTTAGTCTGTAGATTTTTTTTTTCCACTCCCTGAAATTCAGTGAAGAAGCAGAATCAATGCTCCAATATCATTCCCTGGAGACAGCCAGTCCATGACCAGAGATACATTAAATGACCTAAATATAGGTACAGGAATAACACATAAGTGTGAGTTACAGGAAGACAAGCTACTCAGAAAGTGTACTAAAATATTCTAGTATAGGAGAATACAAATGGTTAATTAAATGTTGCAATACCATGTTGCCTCTGTGAAACCCCTCTGGCATCCTTGTAACAATAAAGTTTGCGCAGCTGGCAAACTTTAAAACAGCAATCACAAAAACCATTTAGAAAGTTTCAGAAATTGTAAATAGCATTAAAGACTAAATATTAATTATAACAAGTATCATTCAAACATCTTATAGGACTCCAAAGTACTAATGAACTCTGTTAAGAGCAAGAATCAGGTTTACCAATTAGACTACTGGATTATACATTAGACAAGCTTCAGTTTGTTGGAGCTTTCTGTATAATGAGGTTATTTTGCCTCTTGATACAATAAATCTAATTTTACTTGTTTATTATAACATCCTATTAAACTGCTATATTGAACATTAGAGACACATTTTGCAACTTCTCAATGTCCCAGCTAATTAAATAAAAAAAAAAAAAAAAAAAAAAGTTGTTTTTAGAAGTGCTTCTCTATAGCATTATTATTTTTAATTCATTCATTAGGAAAAAAAATAGTTTTGTTTTGTTTTGTTTTGTTTTGTTTTTAGCTGTAGTTTTGACTTCAGCTACAATAAGATTATGTATATATATCTTTGTCAGCTTCAGAGCCTGGATTTTTTATTCTGATTAATTCAGAGCTTTTTAGTCTAAAATCCCGAAGTCTTGAATATTATCAATTCACAAAACAGTAATTACCACAGACTTTTCTTTTGCTTCTGTGTCTGGTAATGCTACTCAAAGAGTATACCACTTCAGGGCACTTTGATTTAGATTGAAATGAAAATTATACATGAAAACTAAGGAGTGAGAATAGCAGGATGAGGTGGTGAGAAGATGAGGGGAGGAGAGAGGAGGGGAGAGGGGAGGAGAGGGGAGAAAGTTTCTTTGCACACACAAGGTAGGGACAATCATGTTTTATTTGGAAAAAATAAGTGAAGGCTGAGGATGATAATGATGTAGTTTTTTAAGCCAGTAGTAACTATACATGTTCTGAGGTTTCAAACTCACAGCGCTTGGATTAAAAAGAATAAGAAGAACAAAACTAATTTTTTAAATAAAAAAATCTAAAACCTCATCTGAGTGTTCAATCAACTGAGCAAAACCAGAAGAGTAGTCTTCCACCCTATATTTCCATTGATTGGCTTAGCTTTCAGGCAGTATGTGAAAAAACACAGACTTCTGTTCTGGCTCCAGGGAAAATATTCAATTCCAGATTCTAACTACTAACAACAGAAATTTTGGCTTCGTTTTCTAGTCATGATTGGATTTGCAGATGACACAAACATCTACACCTCTAAGAATAATGCAAGTTTTATGTTAAATAAACATCATAAAATGATGAGGATTTTTACTTCTGACACTATTGTTTGACAGATCAGAACAAGCTAAATATGCATATTTGTATATATGTATATATTTGTATATATGTATGCATAACATAGGTGACTTGATTAGTGTTTATGCTTTTTTCAATAGTGCTCATCACTTAGTAAAATAATAAATGCTCCATCAGCAATTGTGTTTCCTTAGTACCTTCTTGCTTATTCAGATCTGTTCCTACTGAAATCAGCTGCAAACTGTGACTGGAGTGCAGCCTAGCCAGCCACAGGCTTCAAAGAAGCTAAAGCTTCCTAACAGTTTAACAGTTTTTTCTTCCAAACAGCTTCTTAACAGTAAAATTATTCCTCTAAATTTTAAACTTTCCTTGCAGCAAGGAAGAAAACTATTTTTGTATGAACTGTACTGACACTGTTGTTCTGCAGCCTTCAGTTTCAAACTGACCATCTCTCCCCACTGTCTTCTGAGGCACTTGTAGTTTTAAGTGTTTCAGTAAGCTTCCCCTCAGCCTGGTAGCTTTAAACTTTTGCTAAAGGAGCTTAATCAGAAGCCTTAAAACCTCCTGACTATAGACTTTCTTTTTTAATAAAACTCAAAAGACCAAAAAGACCACATATGAGAACTCTGGAAAACTACACCTAAGCAATCATTTTTAATTTTTCTGTAAGAAACCTTGCTGCATGCAAAAAGCAGTTTCCAATAATGTTCACAAACACTGCAGAAAATTTTAATTTTTACTTTTCATTATCATAAAACTTTTTACAAAATATATACATTTTTACTTTAAAATTTATGGATGTGGAATGCTAGTTTTACTACCCAATATGAACACATTACAATACAAATAGTGGCATGTGGGTAACACTATATATCGCTACACAAGCCTTGAAGATGTTTCCAAGTGAGCTTTAGAAACCATATAAAAGCAAAGGGCTAAACAAAACATGACAAAAGGTTAACTTGTGAAAAATTACAGACATTCTAGTATAAATATCAGTTTATGCAACTTGATTTTCTTTGAGTATCTATGTCAGAAAAAGCATGGAATACTGTTTTATTCTTTTACTTTCAATAAATACAGTGAGAACTCAAGCATTTAGGTGATTTTCTTTGTTTCCACTTGCTTTAACCAAAGGCAAACATATGAAGCCAAATACTACGAAAACAATGCTGTCAGTGGCAATAGTTAATGTTAATGCAGAAATGGTGATTATTACCATGTCACTACCTAAGGTGTCTTACAGCCCAAGCAGCAGAACAATTGGTGTGGGAATATGCTACCCTATTTTTTTGTTTGTTTGCTTTGCATGTACACGTACACCATTATCTTAATAAAATTGGTCTATAGATCAAAATGCTCCCAGATATGCTGGTGGCCCAGCGCCCAATGAGCAGACATTACCATCAGCCTTCGCAGACAGAAAGGCAGTGCCACTTGTCCCCAGAGCAGGAGGGGTGTGGGATGCCAGTGCAAACCTATTCCTAACAGGGTTTTAATGTAAGAATCTGTGCTCAGAGCTCATTCTTTTATAGCTCTAGGTCATTTCTTTATAATTTTCTTCTTCATCACCTCTCCTAAATCATAGTTGAGCAATTCTGCTGCACACCATGAACCCATGGAAGTGTCATTCTACTTTTTACAACCTTCTAGAGTGAAGAAAAAGCTTGACATGAAGATGAATTTTTCTTTCAACTCATGATCACTGAAACAGAAAGGAACTGTGGAGAGCTCCTGGATAAAAAGGCTGATGCTTTCTCACTGGTATTTGTCCATGCAAATTGTCTCTGTAGTGAGGATAAACCACAGATGAGTACCAGCCACCGAAGTTCATGAGGCTACTTGAACTCCCCTCTTTGTAGAAAGTTGTAATCCAGCATTCACAAGCTTGAAAACATGACTTCTCTATCCCACAAGTCTGTTACAAGCATTCTGCCAGCTGCAAAACCATCTTCTGTAAACTTTCTTTAGCCCCAACTTCTAAGCAATAGCCCCCAAAATTAATTTTGGAGGTTTTCAAGCATCTCCCTCAGACTGTCTAGCCTGCACTGGCAATACAATAATGAGGAATTTCTCCTAAGTAACATAGGAACAAATGGGTTTCAACCAGTGAGGAAAGCTGCAGAGTTCCCTGTTGTTTGCCATTGCTACTTTCAGATCCTTGATTTTTTTCCTTACAATTTGATTTATTCATTCTATTTCTCTGTGTCATGTTTCTACAAGCCTCATTACATGGCTTTTGAAAAAAAAAATACTGCAGCTGAATTTTTGTTGTCTGAAAAATGAGAATGCTTCTGGTATTAAATCTGAATAGTTCAAGGTTTGTTAGATAGTGAAGTCATTATGTTAAAAAAAAAAAAAAAAAGGATATGTTAGGGAATTTTCCTTGGAAATAGAAATAGATAAAAGTAATTAAATGATTTGACCTTTAGGTTTCTGATCTTTCGTTTCCTTCTCAAAGGACTGACTTAAAAATAAAAACTTTAATGCTGACTGAAGTAAGGATGATTACAGTTTTATAATCTGGGCTACTCTTTTGTATCTGTTTTTGAAGTGCTTTTGAAGCACTTTTTGAAGCCTACATCCAAGGTGAAGTTTGTGCTGTAGAACTAAATTTTATATTCTTGAATTCTTGATATCTTTTTGTGTGTGAGAAAATTAATAACATTAATTTTGTTATTTTCCTTATTCTGAACTGCAAGCTAAGGATGCAGTGCATCGTACGTATCTATGTACACTCATAAATGTACAACAGGTCTGTTTTTATTTAAGCTGGATCAATGCATGTGTGCGTACATCAGCAGCTGCCCTATCACATGGTTAAATCTCTAAGCCTGTTATCTAGTGGCCAACTCCTATACTGGATTTACATATAACAGATTTCAAAACCTCTTTCCAGGAGCAAAACTAGAAAAAAAAAAAAAAAAAAAAAAAAAAAAAAACTGTAATCTAATTTACTATTCTGCTTGCCATTCAGCTGATTCTAGACTCTGCTACTTAGGTGCTGAGGGCAAGACGGAGAAGTTGAACCCTAACATGGTCTTCATTTTACAATTCATCTGCTTCTAATTTGGAGAAATCCAGGATTTTTTGGTGCCTATTTAGCTATTTTCTTTACCTTTATGGATCCTGTATTAACAGAGACAATTGACCCCATTAGTTAAATGCGGGCTCAGAGTAAAACCAAAATATAATCTATCCCTATAATAAACCTCTGCGTAAAAATGCTCAGCATTAAAGTTAGTGGTAACAACACACTCCTGTTCAATCCTGATGTTAAATACATGAACATGTACATGTAAACAAACAAATGTATGTATGAAAAAAGGATATCTGAGGATTTTATACATTATTTGATTACCTATGTGCATACTAGCTACATTAGAACTTAAGGTCCATACTACAATAAACCATTGCTGTTTCTTTCTGCCTCGGATGAATGAATACATACTTTATTATGTATCTCTCTCTCTTTTATTTATTTTCTTTTTCATTCTGGAGATTTGACCTTGGTTTTGTGTAATTACAAAGTTCTACCAGGTTAAGAAATGTCTTTTCCTTCAAAACACCATATGAGATCTCATTAGCTACAAGGAGAAAATGTTCTCTATTCCTTTATTATAGCAGCTCCACATACCTGTTTCAGCATTAGCAGAGCTGAAATTAGTCAAAATCCTGGATTCTGTATTCCTCTCAACCTTTTTTTAATCAGAGGGAATGAAAGAGAGCTATGTCCAGGAGGGCAAACCAGTATGTCAGAAATCTGTGCTAGAAATCTGTCACCAGAACTGCAGGCTTTGCTGTGAACAGCACAGCAGTCAGCAGCGTGGGCAGCCAAAGGAGCAGGCAAGGTCATTCAAGGAGCTGCCACCACAGACTAGAAGCTGCTAGAAAAATATGGAAGTTGTAGCAACTACATTTCAATAACACAGAGGTCATGATATAAGCTGTTACAAGCCACCAGGACTGCTACTCCATCCTAGCTTAGTTTCAATAACAAAGTAATTCAAGAGAAGATCTGTGCATTTGTTTTTCTGCAAATGGAGCAGAAGCTGCTCATTCATCTAAGGTTAAAATGCTGAGTTTTATTTTATATTAAATTACCCAGAGTCAGAAGGCCATGATCTCAGCCACTGCAATAGCAAAATTAAAGTTATTTCTCATGGCATCCTTATCTTGCTAATAAAAACAGGACCTCCTTTGAGAATGAAGTGTGTGAGAATACAAAATGCATTTTTGGCTTGAGAGCAAATAAACAAATTGATACTTCTAAGAGAAATAGATTTGGGGACATTGTGATGAAGTTCTCTGTTTGCAGTCCTGTACATATACTGTAGACACGAGTAAAGGGCATGTGTATGAGCTATTTTTCTTCCATGGCATAAATCAAGCAGCACCACCAGAGCTGGGAACCCTCCCGGTCACAAGAGATGAATGTAAGCGACTCAGCAGATGTGCTTTCCAAAGAAAAATTCGCCGGCGGAATTTGACCTTAAAATCATGTGGCACTGTATCCACCAAGACCTCATGCTGCTTAAGGATGTTGTAGGGAAAATGAGGGAAGAGAGAAAATTACCCCCTAGACACTATTTACCCGTTTGTTTACACAAGTTCTGTCTCAAAAGCCTTATGATAAGGCACCTAATTCAGACTTTTCCAGTACAGGCAAGTGTTTTCAGTGACCTAAGATCAGGTGAGTCCTACATGGCATTACCTTTATGTAACTCCAGTAAGGTAAAGCCTATTCGTGTTTTATATCTGCCACATATAGCATTAGATGATATGGAAAAAGTTGCAGGGAAGGTGGGCAAAAATATTCCCATTGGCACTTTCTAAAACATGGGTATAACTTGTTGAATGCTACTTCTGTCTTCAGAGAGGAAGCAGTCCAGAGATGTTTGTAATTATCTGTTCAGTTCAGTAGTGGGGCTGAGCTAGCCCAAGGGATGCAGTTGAACTCTGAATGGGTTTTAGAGGCCAGAACTGTAATAAACTTTGGGCTTACTGGATAAGAAGGCTGAAATGAAAGCCGCATATACTTGATCTTACTGAGGACAGTAATTGTGTTTGTTGCTCCCTTATGGTATAGAATCTTTAATCCTCTTCCTGTTTGTAAATTATTTTTCCTTGAATTCATTCAGATACAAGGTCCTTATCAGCCTACATAGACACAGATTAACTGAGCAGAACAGCAGCCATGGGAACACACAAATAATTCAAATAATTTTTGCCTGAACAGATAGATGCTAACTCCAAAATTCTTTAAAATCATCTCTCTCTTTTTTTTTTTTTTTTACGTTCAAATAACTCTGGAATTGTTATCAATGGAGAGAGAGCATTTCTCACCACTCTGCAATGTTTAGCAGTCCTGTCATACCTACAGATCACCAACCCACAGCTGTGTTGGTACCACACTTGTTGCATTACCGCCATGTACTTTTTTGCTTGTCTTCAACTCCACCTATACAAGAGGGTTTATGCCCAACAGATTTCAGGCATGGAATGCATTATGCTTTTTGAGCTGTAATTCTCCCTAGTAAAATTCATATAGAGATTTCAAATAATCTGATCAGACAGAAGCTAAGGTGAGACAACTTTACCAAGTGTCTGTAGCAACCAAAGAGTCCCTGTAGGACCATTGATGGCTGTTGAGCTAAAATGATAAATCAACTTAAAATGGGATAACTTGTTTTTAAAAATAAGTCAGAAAATACACTTCCCCAAATTAAGGCAGGTAGCAAATGTTCTCACTTCATCATTTCTCTTCCCTCGCTGTTTTAATTTCAAGTAATTGTGCTACTCAATTTGTAAGGGGAGGAAAGCTGTACCCTTACTGAGCCCTTACTTCAAAGAGTATTACTTGCAGTAAAAGGCACCATACCTTCTTATGAAAGGAAGGAAGGTGCTACACTGTCACCTGAAGGAAATTAAGTTGAAACTACAGAAAAATGTAATGCATAGCAATACATCTTAGTTCTTGTCTGACTCCAGTGGAGCTTCACTGATTTAGAACCATTGAGCATCTGCCTTAAGTTCTCAATGTTGCTGAAGTAATTATTAGAGCTCTTAAGGACATAACATTTTGTTTGTTTGTTTTTAAATGTCTGTTTGAATAGCATTTTCTACTTTTGAAGTCTTTTTTTAATCATTCAAAAATTAAAAAGTATCTAATAATTAGGCATAATTTGGGAGGAAAGTGAGTAAAAATAATTTGTAAAAAAATCCTAATCATCACTGACCAAAGTAAATGATGCTGTACAAATAGTTTTGGAAAAAAAAAAAAAAAAAAAGAGAGAGAGAAAATGGAAACATAAGAAAATGAGAAGACTGCAAGAGAAAAACTGCAAAACAAATTATTGTGTTTGTAATTAACAGATTTTAATGCTGAGACTTACAACCATGGCCTTTTCAGGGCAGTCTTGTGATGACCAGTAATAATCAAGTACTAACGGTCTGTATTTCTTAATAAAATGGATGTGCAGTAATTAAATCACTACCTCAAACGTTTATTTTTCTTTCTAATTATTGATAGCATCAGTGTGATGATAGTTGGTGATAAACAAGTCTAACTCACCACTGTAAATTTCGATTAGGAAAATTATTTTATCATAAATGGATAAATGAAAAATTACATAATACAAAGCCAACCAAGAAAATTTCCAAAACATAACATCTAATTTCAATGAATAAATGTCACTAACCAGTACTTACTTTTTAATTTAATAGTATATTCTGCTAATAATTTAATATTTTCTCAATTTATCAACCATGTATATTCCTTAGTATAGATTGTGATATTACCCGCACTCACAATACCAAATTACAGTCGCACTAAGTGTAACTTAGTATGAAGAGGGATATTTGTGGCACAAAAATGACTTACAAATATTTACTCAGCTTCATCAGATAGAAACTGTTTACCTATTGTCAGCCTCATGACCCTGAGCAGATTGTTGCCTAGCAATGCTAAAGTACATCAAAAATAACAAATGTTTTAAGCTCTTTTAAGCACTACCACAGAAGTATAGAGAATAAAAATCTGGTCTCCAAAACAGTTTTCTTGATAAAGAGAATACTTAGGAACTTAAGTCTCACAGAAGTTGTAGAGTTGTTTCACCCAACCATTAAAAAAAAAATAAAAATCGTATAGTTCACAGGTATTACAAGATCATTTCACTCATTTCTTCGAATTCACTTGTGTGCTCTGACATCAAAAGCTCAAATGTTTTTGTTGACATCTTAAGACTGATAAGTAGAGAAGGCTTTCACTGAAAAAAGGATTGGGGATGAAGGGCCAGATGGAAGGTAACACAGAAAGCAGAGAGGAAGAAACTATCTAGGGAAAGGCCAAAATAATAGAAACAAGAAATGCAAGAAGACTAGATGACAAGCACGCCTTCTGTATCCCACTTAAAACAAGTATGAGCATCTGGATTAAAAAATAAATAAATAAAAATTACCTAACAAAGACAGAA
Organism: Oxyura jamaicensis; assembly: GCF_011077185.1. Taxonomy (NCBI): domain Eukaryota; kingdom Metazoa; phylum Chordata; class Aves; order Anseriformes; family Anatidae; genus Oxyura; species Oxyura jamaicensis. The sequence goes on along the minus strand of NC_048899.1, from coordinate 5,545,326 downwards.
AAATAACCTGAAATAGGACCTTTGTAAAGATAACCCAAATAACAGTTTGTATAAGCTTATAACCACTCTCAGATTTAACTATTACTTTTTTTTTAACCATTGAACTAAGCAGAAAATGCTTTGCAAAACTATAAAGTATTTTATTTATTTTCACTTACTGTTTGCTGACATCAATTCACGAGCTCTGTTTCTGAAAGTATTTGTTGAAAGTCATGGTTGTATTCTTGAGATGCATTAAAATGAGAGGAAGAAACAGAGAGCAAGGAAATGTTTTCTCCCCCATTTCTTTTTTCTCGCTCAACTCAGTACCTGATAAAAATAATAATAATAAAACACCTATCATGTATGTAATTTTCTTTAAAAAGATAATAATTAAATGATTGTGTCATCCTTTTTTTTTTTTTTTTTTTCCTTTGCACTATACATGTACTTTGAAATGCTTTCCATCTGACAAACATTTCAGATGAATGACCTTATTTAGCAAATCATGGTCCTGCAGTTCACAATACCCGATTCCATCATTCATAAATATATGTCTGCAAAGGGAAAACAACCACTGGAATTACAGAATCAAGACTTTATATAGCCCGGATACATTCTCAGACATTGGCATACCCTAAAAAATGATTTAGCAGTTCTGGAGTTAATGGGTAGATGTGCAGCAGCCATCTACTCACCAGTCTGAATGAAACGGACTGTACAATTACACAGGGTAATGATCTGCTGCTTCAGAAAACCAAAAAGCATCACCTGAGGTACAGACAAACATGCTTTGTAGAATGATCTTTAAGTTTTTCCATTAATTCAGTGTTCAGAAATTAATGGATTGATGCCCTTGGGAGCTGAATGTCTTCATTTGCCCTTATATATTCACTTTTAAATAATGAATTTAGTCAGAGCGAGCATCACCATTAGGAGCACGGAGGTTTAGAAGCATCAGGAGGCCCCAGTGATGAGCGATTACTAGGGTATGATAAGGCTGTCTCAAGGTCTCTACTTAGTCTTACAAGGAAGCAACATTACTCCAGAATGCCTCAGAAAATGAGAAAATAATATAAAATAAATATTACACGTGTTATCAGTAGTTATTACCTCTACAAAGACTCACAATATAGAGCAGAACTCTTCTACTGACAAAAGCATTTGTCTTGCTTTTGCTTCACAAGACTAGAAAAGGCAAAGATAACAATTTCCTTGATTTAGCATAATAATGTGACCGTTTCTTTCATTTCATTTTGGAAATGGATTCTCTTTTCATTTTGGAAATGGATTCTCTTTTTCCATTGAGTGGCTAGCATAGCTACCATCTTCCCTTTTGCAGAAATGGAAACATAGAGCCAGTGAATGTACACAAAGAAGCATACCAGTCATGGACTCAAGTGGAAGAAAAGCAAAATGATGCTGTTAGAGGTTACATAATTGAGTGGATACACATGGTTTGGAAGAACAGGCTTCAAAAGATGAGAGACTTGCTTTTAAAAGTAGATATCTTTCACATCTCAGAGAACTGGACCTGGAGAATTTCAATCTCTTAAAGATCCAAATTCAATAATTTATTAGAGCAATGTTTTTTGCCTTTTTTGTTTGTTTTCTTCTTCTTCACATACCATTAATCACAACTGAAATTAATCAACTTCATTTTTTTCCCTTGACAGTTTGTCAGGGTAGCTTGGAGATCAAGCTTTCAAATTAGTTAGTTTTTGAATTAACCTTATATTTCTGTTTCTTTACAGAAGAGGTGAATGAATAAGAAGCAACCTGTATCTTTGTGGCAACTTAAAAACTGAAATATATATGCACCTATATCTTTGAAAATTTTAATTTTGACATCTATGTAAATAAATGAGGGGTAAGAAACCATGAAGTGGTATTAAACACTGTGAAAGTAGTTAAGAATCTGATTTCTCAATCATTTGTGCATACCCCACAGAATGAGATAATGGGAACAAAATACAGATATATATTTTATATATATAGATACCAAACAGATGCTCATTAGTTCACCTTCTGCAATACAGCATGTGAATATTCCAGATCCATGTCTAAAGCACTGATGGCAAAAGCAGTTTGGGTAACATATTTTTCACATATATAACTTCCATATTATTTGTTCAAATCCTATGACACAGCAGTAAGTAATATCCATTGACAAGCAATACTAACAGCAATGTCCCTTGAGCCTTCTCGAGACATTGTGGTAAATAAAAATAGGAATTCTGAATTTAAAAAGCATAAATTTCCATTTTTGTTTGTTTGTTTTTGTTATTTTTTTCAAGTTTGTTGCAACCAGCAGAAATACTCACAAATTTCACTGGAATAAAATAATTATATATTTCACATGAATTACTTCATAATTCAAAAATTGTTTCTCATATAAATTTATTTTTCATACTGTTCTACTGGATCAACGCAAATAGAATAAGCCACATTTCTGTTCAACTTTAAGTCAATACACAGTCATTTCTCCAAAGCAAAGCCAACCATACATATGTTTTGGAATTTGTGCACATTGTTAATCTTGAATTAAACTAGTGGGATGTCAAAATTGAGATACATAACATTTTATCTTATTCCTTTTATTCCACATTCAAAACCACAAAGAACCCTTCAAAAAAATGGTAGAAGCAGTGCTGTGCACAGGCAAGATGATTTGTGGATCTGTGTTTGTGGACATTTTTTCAATATTTCTAGGTTAGAGATATGTTTTCTGTACTACATGCAATTTGGCTTTTGCTGAATTTACTTTCCAGGCTTCCCATACTTTAAAGGTACAATGAATAAATATTAGGAAGAAAAGGAAAGCTACTTTTCAGAAGAGGAAAACATCAAGCAGTCCTTCGAATTAAAAAATAATAATAATAATAATATATATATTTTTAAATTTTATTCTATAGTATAATAACATACTGTAAATAACCTAGTAATATAAATGAGCCATACAATTTACCCCTCAATGCTAAATATCATTATTCTTATTTTAAAGAATTAACTAACAGACACTAAAGCCAAAATAATTTATAACTTGTACAAATACAAATAGTTGTTTCAAAATTCATTTTAGCAGCTTAAGGGAAAATAAACCTTAGATTTCTACATGCCTGTAATAGTTCTATGAACAACTGTAGATCTTATTTTACCTGTTTATGCAGCATTATCAAGAGTACTGGTGATAATAAAAGAGTATTTCATGTTTTTACATTTACCCTTATTTGAGACAACTAAGAAAAGATACAAAAGGCAGAGAGTGCCAGCTTCACTGCAACAGCCTCTGTGCACCAGCACTTCACCCATTCTGTACTAAACCCACACCAAAACCAAGCCCCAAAAGCTTGAAAAGCTCAGCTGTGATTCTTAAAGGAATCTGAATACAGGATCAGCTCCTTAACTATTTTACGTTTACCTTTTGAGTATGCTTCACTACACACATATTTAGTTACCTAGTTTTACAAACTTGCTTATTCTAGCAGAACATCACAGAAAACAAGAGTTTAACACCTCTGTTTATCATAGACTTAGCTATGCTACAAGACCTTTCCAATTTCAAACAGAGTGAAACAAATAAAACATAGGTGCCAGGTTCATTAGCATTTAATGAATAACAAATTAACTTGCCTCCGCTAGTAATCTGAACTTGTCTTACTCCCGAGTTTTTCAATTATATTATCTTCTTTCATGCAAATTAAAGGACTACACAAGCACAATTAGATGTGGCAGCTACAAACAACTAGAAAAGCACTCAATCAAAAATTATGGAACTCGTCTTAATTCAGGCCAAACAGATAACTGGCAGCTCTCTTTAGCTTTTATGCATTGCAACCCAGTCAGGAAACATATATATATAGATATTTTATTTTCATGGAAATGCAAGGACTTGTTCCACCCTTCTATCATTCTATCTCTTTTGCTACTGCTTATGAACTCGGTTTCTTAAGATTAAGTTGATGCATACTTGAGCTCCTCTGTCGTACTCCCAGAGCTGCTCACTGAAGTGCATAAATATAGAGCCCAGCGCTGATTTTAATTCATTCTCTCCTTTACAACATTATTTGCCATTTCTCATATTGTAATCATTGTGTTAGGGAGATTGTACATTCAAAGAGAGGGGAAAGGAAGTAGATGGTTTCAGTATCATATGCATTCATTTTTCTGTGGATGAAGCACAAAGCTAGCGTTAATGAAGATTTGAAACAGTTCCTATTAAAATGAGTGAACATTTTTCCATTGGCTTGAGGTGAGAATATGACCAAATGCTCGCTAATCTAGTTCAATTACCACAATCTATTAACAACACATTAATAAAAATGTGCAGTTCCCTTGTTCCCTTCTTTGTACCCCCAAAATTTTGTATGCAATCTAGTCCTGAGGGACTTATCCATGGTCATAAACACCAGCTCTATTTAGGTTAGTAAAAACACTCCTGTTTGGTGATTTGAATAAATGTAAACCCTCTTTTGTAACTGAAAAGCATTAAAGGACTTAATTAAAGTTTAATTAATCATAAAGGACTTAGTGGTTAATTAAACATAAAGCATTAAAGAAGCAACCACGCTTTTGCAGACGAGATGGAGCAGATAATTCATTCTAAGCCTCAGACTTGGTAAGGAATTGTTTCCTCAGTCCTTGTCTGGCCTCTGACCATCCCTTCCCTAGCTGCAATCTTACTGAAGCACAGCTATTGCATTAAGCTGTGGTACTGCTGGAGCTCAAAATAGAGTCATCTCAACACAGTTTTGGTACGTGCGTGCCTACATCTCAGCCTGCAGAACCTTTTCCCAAGAAGTCAATGGATTTTTGATCACAGAGCAGGGATTGAAGTTGCCACCTCAGTCATTTCTGGACTAGAAAGCTGCAAGCTGCTGGTGTCAGTCAGCTGCCAGCCACCAACATGTGTGAAACAGCAAGGCACCTCCGACCCTCTAATGTGCCCTGAATACAGGCCACAGAGTAAATTAATATATTGGACCACACTGCCCCTTCCTGTGCCCTAGAAATCAAGCAAGATTAATGGACTTTTTTATAGCCTCTGGAGAATGTTCCAGGTAGGCAAATGCCCAAACTGTCAGAGCAAGAAAAGTGGGTTGATTTTCCATAGAATTAATCTTTAAATGAAGGGAATATGGATGTCATTTCCTTTCCAAGTAACATTTGTCATCAGCACTCACTGTTCCAACCAGAGGTAACCAGGCCACAAACAAGCTTTGAATTTCAGAAACATTTTGGAGACGCTATTTAAGTCAGACAATCTCATGATAGTTTGCTCTATTTCGGCCTTGTACTTAAATACACATTTAGAACAATGCTACATTTATTATTATTTCTAAGACAGTATGGAAAGGAATTTCACAGCAGTAAGAAAACCATAGAATCCAGCATAGCAGCACGCTGAGCTCTGTGTCCCTTTCCATCCGTCCGTTCCCCCCCCCGGTCCCCCCCCCCCCCCCCCAATATCTCGTTTCATTTTATGCTTTAAGGTTGAACAAGAACAGATGTGAAATGCTGTGATCACTCCTTTTTCTGCAAGGAGAGTAGTTTAACGGTTCTTTATCACAGGCAACAACTTCCCACGCTTACTTCTGTGATCTTATCAACACTGCAAACTATCTAAGCAGAAGAAATGCATTTTGATGTCTAGAGCCTTCTTTACAGTCTTGTTGTTGTTTTTGTTTTACACTGATTAGCAAAAGCAGCAAGTGTTTATCTTGATTTTTAAGTGTAAATTGGAGCAGTGATAGCATAGGAAACTCCATAGGCAGGCAAGTAAGTTGTGGGGCTCTTCAATACTACTAAAGCAGCTTGCAAAAATCATGAGACAAAGGATGTAAAAAGTCAAAAGTGCAAATGAGGATAACAACAACAACAAAACCTCAGACATTAAAAGTAAAAAAATAAAAATAAAACAAAGCATGATGTGTGTGTACGCATGGGGGAGTACCTTTTTCTCTCTGACTGTAGCAAGGTATCTAAAAAGGTTTTGTGCACATGAAACAAGTAGAGGGATGCCACACACTCAAACAGCTCATTTGTGGCATCATTCCGATCAAATATAAAACTGCAGTTACCATGTTTTTAAGGGGAAGAACCAACTAGAAGGAGATGCACCCATTCCTGTGCATTCAGGATGTATTAAAATCTTCCAGGCCACCTGCAAAGACTTGATGTGACTTATGATTCAGCATGTTAACCTCACTGTTCCTGCAAACTCCTGTAGGTTGTTAAGAAGCACTTCAAATCTGCTCGTATCACTATTAATTGTAAGGAATAAATTTGAACATGTGTGTCTTGCTTGATCTTGAAAAGTACATTTGCCAAAACTCAGATCTAGGCCTACAAGCTTCACATTAACCTGTACTGATTACTTTTTTAATTATTACTAAACTTCAGGCATACAGATGTAGTTATGAACTGTAAATTTACTGACAGCCCATTGGTAGCAAGCCTTTGTGTCCACTGCTGGCAATAACACACATTTAATTTGTTCAAACTCAGCACAGAAAACATCAAGTCCACAATTTGCAGTTCACCATTTCAGAGTGGAATTGAAGTAACCTGTCAAGAAAATAGTAGCTACAAGAGAATACCCTTGATTTTTTGTCTTCCTAGTAGCCATTTGTATCATGTGCACTTGATAATGGTTCTGGCTCAAGCTGAAACCTGCTACCCCCTATTATCTACATACAAGATCCACATTACTTGACTTTTCATTTTATTTTTAAATGCTTTTGCCATTTTCAGCAATCAGAACAAAATTATGAAATGTAAAATGCTTCTAACAACATGTTTCAGTTTCCTATTTAGTTGATAATGTTGATTTAGGTTTCATTTAGTACAATTGCAGTTATATTTCAAATTTTCTCTCTGTAAGTGAAGCCATGCTATTTCTGTTCTGATTGCCAACCCATACGCTCTACCACAGCTTTTAGCCCAGTTTTTTCTCTCACGTCACAAGAATTTACAACTCATAGCACGATCGTACTTCAGGAAATGCTCATATTTCTACATTTTGATTAATTTATGGGGTTGATTTAGATATATTCTTCACCTATAAATTCTATTGGCTTCACTGGAAGAGCTGGGTGTGCAAGGAATACAAAAGCTTTCATCCACAACACACACAAATTAAAATCAAAATTATAGCACCTTTGCTGTACATTTTTGTTATTTTCATCTAGTTCTACTAGAATAAATTATTGAAATTTATTATTTTCATATATATACATTTGACTTTGGCTTATGCGTAGGATCCAGGTGGACCTTTTGCCTTAATCACTGTGACTTTGATGGGGCTGTTTTCTTTCAAAATAGACTATATGCACAATTAAATGTAAAAATAATTAAAAACTTAAGAAACCATATAAAAATAAATGGAATCCTTGACATATCTCACATAAGCACTTCAGAGTTGCTTTCTCTGATATTTTCCTGGTCATAAATTTCTTGTCACCTATACACTTGAGATTTTAGATTTGTGCATGAGGGTAAAGATGTTTGTGCATGTGAGAGAAAGAAGTGGCAATACAGAGATATCCTCATCCATCTTATACAACCAACGTGTCAGATAATGAGTTACCTGACTTCAGTACAACATTTCAGAGGTTTTGGCTGTTACTAGGAGGTACATATGTGAACAGGGATGGAGAAGGATAGGGGTGTCAAGCTTTAATCAGGTTTCAGATTTGGACAGACAACAATTCATCCAAATACACCTCAATTCCCCACAGGGACATAAATTCCTGTGTCAGATCATACTCACCCAGACATTTTCTCTTTCAAGTAAGTATGTCATTTTGGAGGTAATATATTACGCTTTGCAACATAAGAACTCTCAAATTTATGCTTCTACAGAGTAGTTATACGGGGAAAGACAAAATACTGTAACATAAGAAGTCATTTTTAAAAAAATAAAATTCAAACTATATCACCTATCAAATAACATGTTCTATCTTTTAAAGTCATGTATATATTCTTCTTCTTATGCATAATAAAAGGATGGTATCTGAAAGAGCACTGAAATTCTCTAAATTATTTTGTCATTTTATATTCTAAGATATTGTTCATTAAGCGTGAGCATAGCACGCTGACCAGGAAAAAGTGTGTATTAAGACAAATTTAGTATCTACAGTTGAGTTTATATGATGGTATATACACTGTTCCATCCAGGTAAATTGAGTTACCTTCCACTTAGCTGAATATGAGCCAGCAGTGTGCTCAGGTGGCCAAGAAGACCAACAGGATCCTGGCTTGCATAAGAAGCAGTGTGGCCAGCAGGGCCAGGGAAATAATTGTCCCCCTGTACTCGGCTCTGGTGAGGCCGCACCTCGAGTACTGTGTTCAGTTTTGGGCCCCTTGCTACAAGAAGGACATGGAGGTGCTCGAGCGAGTCCAGAGAAGGGCAACGAAGCTGGTGAAGGGTCTGGAGAACAAGTCTTACGAGGAGCGGCTGAGGGAACTAGTATCATTCAGCCTGGAGAAGAGGAGGCTCAGGGGTGACCTTTTTGCACTTTACAGTTACCTGAAAGGAGGCTGTAGTGAGGTGGGGGTTGGTCTATTCTCCCACATGCCTAGTGACAGGACGAGGGGGAATGGGCTAAAGTTGTGCCAGGGGAAGTTTATGTTGGATATTAGGAAGAACTTCTTTACTGAAAGGGTTGTTAGGCATTGGGATGGACTGCCCAGGGAAGTGGTTGAGTCACCATCCCTGGAGGTCTTTAAAGATGCTTAGATGTAGAGCTTAGGGATATGGTTTAGTGGGGACTGTTAGTGTTAGGTCAGAGGTTGGACTCAGTGATCTTTGAGGTCTCTTCCAACCTAGACTATTCTGTGATTCTGTAATTCCTGATCGAGAGAGACAATGAATGGCATTTCCTACGGCAGCACAGATAAGATGTTCAGTGGATGCTCCTGACTCCTTCTGGCAATCCAAACAGCTGAAGTACATAAAGTCTTTTTTTTTTTTTTTTTTTTTTTTTTCATTTTTTTAACAAAAAATTCCATTTCAATTCTAATTGTTTCAAAATTTATTTCTTTATTCATTCCATGCTGATGAAAGGCATGGAATGAAAAAGCAACAGCAGTCAAATGCTTCTAAAACCCACACAGGACTTTATATATAAAACAGCTGGAGGACAGGCTAAATCGAGAATTGCACATGCACTCTGCAGGGACTGGAATTTCAAAAACTGACAACCGATGCTATTCAGGGAAAACAGGAAAGAAGCAGTGAATAATGGATTTAGATGAGATAAAGTCAAACCGCTCATTCAATTTCTATCTGCAAACCAGTAAATATGTTTCTAGCAATAACAGCATGGGAAGTCATATGGTGTTTCAGCAATCCATTTATATTAAGTTAAACTTACAATGTATAACCTCAAGTTGTAATTTTTGTCTTTTCATTTCAAGCTATGGCACATTTATTATAATGCCTTTGGGAGCTTTAACGGTTAATAATTGAAGAGGTCATTTTCTTATGAATTGCTTCTTGCTTTTCCATCCCCTTTATTTAGTTTATTGTGAAGGGAAACTTGGAATTTCTGAAGGTCTACCAGATGTTGCAGACACTGCCAGATCTGTGTTTTAGCAGACATCCATAATTTTATTTTTTTAAACAGGAGTTTCCAAAACAATGTCTTTCATAGCAAGATGTAATATAAGAAATGCATGTGTTTTTTGTTTGTTTGTTTGTTTGTTTTTGGTTTGGTTGTTTTTCAAACTAAACAAACCCACGGTCATAAGAATTTTTTTCAAGGATAGGACTAGGGAAGGAGAAAGGAAACAGACATTTTAACTTGCTGTCATGTCTGCTAATTCTAGCAAATATATTGTGAGAATTCCCATAATTAAATTCAAAAGTGGGAAAATAATATGTTTTATGTGCCATCTTATTTCCTATGCAGAGAATAAGGAACCGTGTCTGGAGCTTCAGCAGTCAAGTTAACAGAACTTCCCACCTATTACTATTAAATTGTATTTAAACAGCAAATAACGGTTCTTTTAAATAGATTTCCTCATCTATATCAATAAACCTGCAGGTACAGTTGTGTTCCAGAAAGGCCTTAGATTGTGTTAAGTGGTCATTGCTCATTTCATTCCCTGGACATCAATGCAACATCTCTGATTATCACGTGCCATTAAAGAATATTGAAAAATGCATTGCAACACTTCCTGTTTGTCAACAAGTATTCTTTGTGAATCAACTGATACAATACACAAATAGTTATATTTGGAAGACCTGGGGACAAATGATCTTTCACTGGGTTCTCCTCTGTTATTCTGAAGTTCTGACATCTTTTTTCTTAAGGCTTTCAGTTAAATCTGATAACACTGGTTTACTGTCAGAAATTTCTTTTACATTTACTCCTAAAAAATTATAGAATATATGTATATAATGAAATGCTGTAAATATGTCATTGTAGATTAATACAGTTAAATGAATTATAAAAACCATCTTCAAAATACAGACACTAAGAAAAAATAAAATCGATACATTTAAATAATAAGGATGAAATGGTTTGGAACTTCAAACTTACATATCTTCCTTTCACTGAGGCATTCAGCAACACCAAGTATTAACATGAAAAGCAGCAGCACAGAACATATGTGAACAATCACTGCTGTCTTCCTACACTTCATCTTCCCCTTAATGATATATCAGCCTAGTCATTCAAAAATGCTTTATTTCACGCTGTTAATCAAGCGCAATTCACTGTCCATTAGTCTCCAGTATCTCCACTGCGATATGCAAACCTGAACCTTTGAGTCGGATGAGTGTTGCTGGCATTTGAAACACGACCATCATACAGTATACAGTATAAACATGAGCATACAGTATACAGTATAAACATGAGAAATAGGAAAAAGCTTAGCCTCCAAAAAAAAAAAAAAAAAACAACCTGCAAGCCAGAAAAATAATTATGCACAACTTTGTGTATGGATTTCCTAGAGAAAGTGATCAAATATTCACCATGCTCAGTAGCACGTGTATACATTGGTCTCTGTTGCAAGCAATGCCTTGAACAGGAATGATGCCAGCAGGAGACTCTCAGGCCAGCAAGCACACTTGAGTCCTGGTGGCAAGAGCTGAGGAGATCCAGGACATCTAATGCTTTACTCATGTTCGTGCGTGTGAATTAATAATGTGTGGAGCCAATCTACACATTACAACCAGCTTTAAATCCTGTAAATACCCAGCTCTGCTATTTTATGTAATCACAGCATTAAGTTAAATGCCGTGTGTACAACCCTGCGGCAGATATAAACATGGACAGCGCAACGCCAACTCGTAAAGTGCTTTAGTGCTTCGACTGTTACAGACCAATTAAAATGCGGTTCTTACTCCAGCTTTGCAACCCATGACACTTGACTTTTTTTGGAGGTGACACTTTGGGATTTATCTAACATCCTGTTGGAACAGTCACAGACAATTTAACTTCCCTGGAATATATTAGTTTATGCTGCTGCTATAAAGGATCCAAATTAAATTCCCCATGGGGATTTTTAACTGCCATACTAAGATGTACAAAGTAATATTTTTTTTTTCTAACAACAGGGACTGCAATAATGACTGTTGAATTTCATTTTGATAATGACAGATGTTACAAAGACAAAATAGGAATTCTTAATGAGATTTTGGGTGACATTATCCCAATTTCAAATACTTATATATTTTCAAATTTGATAGTAGTAAAACCACTTTCTTCATCAATATAAAATAAGAAGTATCTTTTAATTTGTAATGTTGCATCAGATTCTCTCTGTACATTCTTCTATTCGTAGCTTTTTCTTGAACTACTCTAAGAATCTTTAACTTTTTGCAGTAGAGAAAGAGATGAATATCAGATTAAAACAAGATAATTTTTACAAACTCTGGCTAGGCAAAATTTGTTTTCTCTCACTATTTTCTGTGTGGTTATAGGAATTTGGCTGAATAAAACCACAAGGCATTCTATCTGTATGTAATGGTGGATAAAAACAATTCAGTTTTTTGCTTGGAAGAATTGCTATATCCCTTTCAAAAAATAAAATAAAATAAAATAAAATAAAATAAAGGAACACATATATGCCATAGGAAAACAGAAGAAAACAGAAGACAGTTCTTAAATGTTAAGTGCTGAACAGACCAAATAATCAAGTAAATAAAATATATTGAGATTCTGGTCATATTTTAAAAACATAACAATGTGGATCTAAGCACCAATGTTTTCTTTTGTCTTTTTTTTTTTTTTCTGGATAGAGTATTTGAAAAACAAACAAACATTGTTTTTTAACTCTTCCTTATCCATTTCCATCTCTTTTACTAGAATTCAAGTACTGTGATGTACAAGGATTCAAGAAACCGCATCCGTATGATAGATGTCAAAAGTTATTGAGATCTGTGGCCTGTCTGCTCCCAGAAGATTTCATGTAGTTTGAAATTACAATATATTACAATATTAAATTATATTCTTAGCTTTCTATAAAACGTATAGCTAAGTCTTCAGAACACAGCACACTGGCTGCCAAGAAAGCAGCTGTGTTCCAGTTCTCTCAGGGGTCAGATGTCACTCATTAAGTGCATTGAATTGCACTTAAAAATAATGATGAAAATGCTTACCTTTACATGCATTTAGCTGATATACAGGAAAAAATTAATAGTTTTAAAGGGCATCCATACCAACTCTTTCTGAGTTTATAACTCTGCGTCTGCCTAATGCTGTGTGTTCTGCTTATCTCTTGAAAGCCCAGCAGCAGAATATATTTAAAAACAGTTGCCAATTTCTACCCATATTGTCCAATGCTATTTTCAATGCACAGTAGCTACTGTATCCAATACAGAAAGCAGAAAAGTGATCACAAACTAATGGCAACCATTCGAGTAGGCCTCTGAATTATTAATAAATTACATCTATGGAAGTCATTTAGAATGACTCATTAAGCCGATTAGCTCCCTGTTTCATGAGCAAACGACTGTTCTAATAGAAGGGAAGGTAGGAACTAGTAGATAAATAATGATTATTAGAATAGCAGAGCTTCTTTTGGAGCAATTGTCAAGCTAAAGATGAAGTGTTATTTGAAAGTCTCAAGAAGGACTTTGAGAAATTGGTGCAACAGGAAATTAGCATGAACTAGTACAAAGGTAGGTTACCTGATAACACAAAAGGTGCACTTGACAACGTAGTAAATAAGGAGCGCTGTCTAATCTGTACAGGCTCTAAAATGCAGCAGCCACAAATTAAAGCTACAGGTATAGCACTGGCTCTGCCTAGGATTTCATACCAGTGCTTACACATGGCGGATTAAAATGTAGTCCCTACTGAATGAACCGTCTGCCTGCAGACTGAGAGAACTGCTGTTCCTAAGGGATGCTTCACTTTCCATTTCATTATTTATGTTTGCCTGGGCAGTTTTTACATTGTCTTAACTTATTACGTTGTAATCGATTAAAGGTATACAATTCACACACACAAAATCAGAGTGTATCTTTGCACAGTTAATGAGATTTTCTAAATTATTTTCATCTCCTTTATCAATTGAAATGTGAACTGGCTGAAAAAGAATTAGGCATTTTATGGTGTACTAGAATTAAATTAATGGTGATTATTTTGTGATGTAAAATTAATGTATTTTAATCAGCTAATATTAGTGCATGCATTTACATGCAATTACTTTCCCCAAGTGGTAAAGGGAGAATAAAGATGTAACAGATTATATTTCCACCGATAGCTATAGTCTGCATTACAGAATGTATTTTCTTCTATTTTTGGAAAACTTCATTACTATAACAACCATTTTTTTTTTTTTTTTCTGTGTACAAAACATGATAAAAGGAGAACCTAGAAAGAGAATACTACTGTGAGAGAATCACGATGTTCTGCATCCCATTCATAGAGCAGTTTTGCAAGGTAACTAGCACTGACATTACAGGTTCTTTACAAAGTCCATGAAGGCCCCTTAAAATCCATCCCAAGCCTGCAGAAGCATTCAGGAAGTGCTCTATAATGTCTTGCAGATATCTAAAACCTGTGCTACTCTAATTACTTGTAACCAACATCAAACCACTACAAAGGTGCTGATATATGCAACAAAAATTCTCATCTCACACAGAGCATTTCCAAGTAATCTGAGTTATGAAAGTTGTAATAATTAGCTATTCTGTTATAAAATACATGTTGATAAATATACAATGCAAATATGTTATATAATAATCCACAAATTTGGTGTATAAGTATATATACTTGCATATTTTATCTGTAATTTATTACACTCTAATACACCACAATAAATATTTACTATTCATTACAATTACTATTCATTAGCCTTCACACCTTGCAAATTAATACAAAGCAGTCTAAACCATAAAGAGCTAGAATTAGAACTGTGTAAGTTCTAATTTCTATTCTGTCATGCGAAGAACCCAAAGATCATCCAAATAAGATCCCATTTGCTTGTAAGAGAGGCTTCTGAAGTGTAGACAAAAAAAAAAAAAAATCAAGAAATACCTTTACAACATTTTTTCCCTGTATTGAGTGCAGTCAATAACAAAACCAACAAATCTGTTACAACTCTGATTTAATAGAATATATAAACATAATGCAGAATCTATAGAAGATGTAATAACTCCTTCCAAATGTAAAAACATTGATTTTTAAATGAATATTTTTGACTAGACTTATTAGGAGAGGATATTCAGAGAAAATCATGGGCTTGAATCAATCAATTAGTTTGTACATTGTATTGGACAATGACGGAAATAAAATTATGTAAATATATATATACAGTGAGAAAGAGTAGCAAAAAGCCAACACTAACCACTAAGAGAAGTTATAGTACAACTGTTTATTAAAATTCTTGCAGTCTTTGTGACTCAAAGTACACAGCTGCAGTGCAAGCATGCTTCTGATTCACAGACAGATGCAAGACTATGTACATTGCCTAAATACAGACTTTTAAGGCTATGCAAGATACGTGCACTCACTTTACTACTATGAGGGTGGTGAGGCACTGGAGCAGGTTGTCCAGATAAGCTGTGGATACCTCATCCCTGGAATTGTTTAAGGCCAGCTTGGATGGGGTTTTGAGCAACCTGGTCTGGTAGGAGGTGGCTATGCCCATGGAAGGGGAGCGGAACTAGATGACTTTTAAAGGCTCTTCCAACTCAAATCATTCTGGTTCTATGATTCTGTGATAGCATTACCCCTTGTCCCCAGATCAACCTGCCACTTAGATCTTTTAGGGCAGGTCACCTTTCCTTGCCTTTTCCTTGTACCTAAGGATGGGACTCTCCCAGGCTATGCCTCTAAATGCAGTCAGCACGTAATCAGGGTGCACACAAGATGTCCAAGATGCTGCCGGATGCTAGTGTACCTACATGCCTTGACATAGCTTGTTGTATAAATATCCTACGCATTCAATAACAAATATATATATCAGAGTATATTATGAATGCTATGAAGAAAGTTAAGAAACCTAGTGGAATTCAAATAAGCCAGGAAAGTCTTTTATATTGTTATCACCTTGCTCGTATTCCAGGTAAATCATCTTGCCTCAGTTCTCTTAACTGCTACAAGACAATGCTATTTTTCAAAAGCAGTATTTTCCCTTTCGATAAATCTCCAATTCTATGGTATTTGGATAAATAAAAACCTGCACCTAATCTCAGTAGGCATTAATACAAGAAAAAGTTTATCTTATGCAGAAGACCAAACTGCAAAATAATAATGGGTCCCCCCAGCCTTAATAGTTATGATTCAGACTCTGAACTATTATTTTTATTGTCCCTGCTGAGTGCTACTTTGCATTTCAGTTTCTGTTATTTATAGGTCAATGCCTCAAGAAGCAAGTACAGACAAGCATATGGAGGATCTACCAGCTCAGGCATAATGCTTCAGCATGACTTGTGCTACTGTGGGGATTTAGACTCTAATACTAAATTACTTCATTACTTGTCTGGAACCCTCTAAAGGCAATCCCAACTTTTCAAATCATATGGTCTTTATTTGATAAGTGGGGAAAAAAAAGAGTGGAACACAAGTTCAAATCATCTTATTTAGTCAGTTAAGAAGCTACACAGCACTAAATATGTTTTACTGATATATTTTATGGAGACTTTCTTGTCATCTACGCTAGTACAGAGCCTTTGAATTAGACATACTTTTGGGACCAGGCTGCATTCCCTGTATAGTAGTTTAGCACCAATCTGATGGCACAAAGCAGACAAAGACAATTTTTCAGGGCTAGAGAAATGTTCTGAACAATAATAGAGTGGCTATTATCTCTCCTTCAGGAAAAAATAATAATAAAAAGGCTTGTCACAGCATGGCTATTCCTGTTCTTTTGTAATTCCTCTTATGTCACCAATACCACGTAACAATGCGACTGATATTTCCAAGGTGTGGGCAATGATTTTGCATTTGCATCATTACAGCCAGTGTCACAGCTACCTCCTCTGGGTAGAAAGACTAGGGGTGAGCAGGCAGCAGGGTAGAAGCATCTGAAGGAGTGGGCCTGGTGAAACTCAAGAGAAGTTCAGTGTTTCACCAGCCAGTTAACAAACACAATGTGCTTCCCAATGCTTGGGAAGCCCCGTGGACATCGAATTAGGTTCTCTGCTTTGCTGTGGACACCAAGGCAGGACATGGTGAATTATTGCTTGTAGCTCCCACAAAGGAGCTTGTAAGCTCCTTCTTATAACATAATTTATTGTAACAAGCTTATAAATTGTAAGGTTATAATCTATTTAAGCAAGAAAACTCAGATTCATTCTCAAAAAAAAAAAAAAAAAAAAAAAAAAAAAAATAAAAAAAAAAAAAAAAAGGAAAGAAAGAAAAGTTAACACACACTCAACTGAAGGCATGAGCTGCCTCCCAAGGGAACAAATTCTATCACACATTCCTATAACAGCCAATAGTTTGTCAGAGTTTTTCAAACACACAGTTTGTTCTAAATAAAACATGGCCTTTTCCAAAAACCTGTTTCAGAAATTTACTTTGTTACTGTAGCAGTTATTTTAATTTCTACTTGCATACCTCGTTTGTAAGTTTTTTTTAGAAAAAATAACTTCAATATTTTTCAAAATAGACGAATAAATGTTGAGGTTACTATGCTGTTGTTTTAGCACAGCTGTGCTAACAAAGAATTTGCTCAAATTTAGACAATGCCATGGTTCTGATAAAATGCTTTGAGTGTTTAATCTTATGTTTCACCATACATCATTGCCTGCAATGATGCTGAGTTATACTACTGTCATATTACTTGGTATGGTTGCTACTTTAATACATTTAACAGATATAAACTGATTGCCTTAAATTAAATATGCGTAGTTTTGCAGTGCTGTGCTACACACTGATTGCAAGTGTAGTCACTACAATAAAAATAAATTTAAAATGCTCAAGAAAAGATCTGTATAAAAGACACCACTTCACAAATGAAGTGGAAGAAGTAAGGCAACTTTTGAATCAGATTTCATTGTCCAGGGAGAACTTTTGTAATTTGTTATATGGCTGCAAAAACAACAAATAATCCATTTTATTAAGTATTCCATATCTTGAAACTCCAAGTTTGTTTTTATGATTAACATTTGAATATCAACTCAACAATGAAATGCATGGAGTATGAAAACAGAAGCTTTGTTTGGGAAATGAAAAAATATTTCTCATGTTCTATTAGCAAACAACTTGGCGGTAATATAATAATTATTTGCTTTCTTTATTTTGTTTATTAAATCACAGAACTCATTGCCATATTGTTTTGGATGCCAGAAGAATAAGTGAAAGAAAATGCATCAGGGGCTATTAAACTATACAAACAGATGCATGAAATCCCAGATTAGAGGATGTATCAGCTAAACTGCCCTTCTGATAGTTCCTCTGACATTATTTTCCACTCCAAGAGTATACGTTACAGTCAGAAGTTGAAAAAAAAGAGTAACCCATAATTAAGAACCTCATCTTCTCCAGTACCTCCATTCCTATGTTCTCAATACTAATTTTCTGAAAAAAAAGAGCTTCTGTCTTGCCCTTCCGTCTTCCAAAAAGAAGCACACTTAGTATACATAAGGGGTTTTTTTGTTACTGAAAAAGGGCTTTGGCAAAAATTGTCACTAGGATGTATTTTTAAACATCAAGTTCATCCCATCCTTTAAATTAGACATGAATTTTTCTGTGAATAATATTTAATAAAAGAGGGAACCTCAAAATTAGTAAAATTTGCAGCGCTTACTCTGCACTTTTTCATTAAACATGCTATAGCCACATTTCTTTGTACTAAGCATGAATCTTAGCAGCAAGAACAGTTCTAAACACCACTTAAATATCTGCCTTTCTTCGCTAATTGCTTTTTCTCCAGCACTGCTTTGATTTATATCTTTATACTGTCTCCTCTAATATCCGTTAATTTTTTTTTGTAATTTCCAAAACATTTGCTCAGAATGGTATTTTTCATTGTTATATAAACATATCTGCAGCAAATTCTCTAGTGCATATTCTCTAGAGAGAGAGAGAACCTGTATAAATAAAAACCTATAGGGATAGAGCATAGGCAATACTGGATTTTGAGCCGAGTTTTTAAAGCTCATAAATAAATAATGATAAATGATAAAGCTGACAACCACAATGTTGGTTGTGTTCTTCATTTTACTAACATGAATAAGATTTCAAAGAGGAACTGCATCTTGGTTTTAGTACATGTACCTCACCCCTTTCCTTTGAAACATTGAGATTCAGGAAAATAAGAAAAATCCGGAATAGTCCTATCCCTCAGAGAGTGATTCAACTGCTCACAGAAGAGTAAAAGTCTCTCTTCTGTGACATTCTTATGCCAATATTAAAGAGTAAAGAACAGTTTAGACACCAGAAGGAATGCAGTCAGTAATAACATTTTAACTTGGAGAATTTTGTCTAATGCTTAGGACCATTTTTGTTGTTGGTATTTATTGTAAGCTCTGTCTTTATTATCAGTCAAGACACAACAAAAAGAGCTTCCCTTTTGGGGGTAAACAAAGTGCTATTCCTGAATGGCTGTGTGTGTCTGTGTGTTCTGGGAGTTAACTGAAATGTAACTATGCTAATAATTAACTTAAGATGGGGCAATTCAGACTACGTTGCTACTAAATGCAGGAAGCTGGAAAAAAAATGTTTGTTTGAGCAAGTATTTTCTAGAATCTTATTTTAAGTAATATTAAGTATCAGTTTAAGAATGGGAAAAAAAAATGTCAAAATAGCTGGAATTACTTTATTTATGACATTTTCTATAAATATTTTATTCTGCACTCATTCTAGGATGAATACATAGGATTAAGTTTATTGATTTGAGGTTTGGAGAAATATTTTTTTCAGCACTTAGTGACATCCTCTTTGCTATTCCCAATCCACCCCACACTGAAAAAAGACAACACCAGTGAATAATAAGGTTCTGTTGCAAAGAGCCGTCTTAGAGAGAAATTATCTCTGCAGTTTGAATAAATGAAAACATTATTTATCCATTTCTAGTTCTTAGTTCTGAAATTTAAAATATTATTTACTTTTATCAAAACAAAACCTGATAATTTGCCTTCTGTCTGACCACTTTACTCCATAATATTCACTGTTAGCTCATAGGCAGAACGCTTAAAGTGTTCTCTGTTTAAGAGAACACCCTTCATCATTCAAGACTGATACTTGTAAGGTTTACAATATGCTTTGATTGGACAACTAACAAAATATAATCATATCACTGTTTAGTAGTGTACTCTTACAAAGCACAGAAAAGAAAATTAGAAGGACAAATTGTTGAAAATATTTAATGGCTTCTAAAAGAACTAAATCAATGGGAACAAGAAAGATCCAAGGCAATATTCTGTGAGCCAAATTTACGCTGGATACAGCCCGTTCCCAGCAGCAGCAGCAGTTAGTGGTAGTGGTTAAGAGCATGCCCACTTGTAGCCAGACTTGCTTCTCTATCTGTGAGACATGTTAGATCCTGCCTTGGGGACAAGAGCTGGCCTACGTGCTCTAGGGGTCTCTTTGGAGACAGCCAGCATGCAAAACTAGAAGTGTTTGGTAAAAAGATTGAAGGTGGGAGAGTCAATTAACACAAACTGCTTGTAGACAATTCAGTCAGGAAAGACAGCATCAAAATCTAACTGAGTTAGGTGATTATTTGGGATAGAGGATGGCCGAACAGCTTTAGTTTCATCTCAGACTTGTTTGATGGAGCTTTTTGTGTTTTCTCTGCTTTCACCCCTCTGACACACAGGAAGAGTACACAAAGAGCAAGATAAAAGCAACTAATAAATGGTAAGGCCTTGTGCTGTCTTTGAGTGTTTAGCTGGCAAACAAAACAATTATGTAACAACAACAGACTTTTTTTTTTTTCCATCAGGACCATTTAGTTAAATTCAATAATAATATCAGGGTACACTTCATCCCTAATTATTTTATATATATAAATATATATATATATATAAAAGGCCTCACATAAGTATATGAGACATTAATTCAATTGGAAAAACGCATTTGAATGCTTTCAACGCAGGCTATTGAAGCCATAACCCCCTAATTTCAAATCATAACCACTCCACCTTTGCACTTACATAAATCTGCTGACTCAAATGGAAGCCTTCAGAATAATGTTTTTGTAGTTCAGCCTAGCAATCTCACTCAGTTGTCCTTGTTAAGCCTATGCCAGATATGAATTAAGCCTCCTGAGTGGTGTGAAAGACAAGCTGTAAATGAAGGTATATTTTGAAAAATTTATGCATCATGAAACAGCCATTTAACGCAGGTGTTTTTCATAATTTACAAATTAAAAGAGAAACAATGCAGAACTGAGTTCTAAATTTGAGATAAGGAAATTGAAGATCCTGTTTTTGAGCACGAGCAAAAGCTCTGATGTCCCTTCTGCCCCTACATGTGTGATTGTCTGACAAAGCTTTGTCTAAAGACTCATTTCAGACTCTGTAAAGACAAAAGACAGGGTTAGGAGTCATGGTCATGACTCTGTAAGTTAAGATATGGAAAGTTCGGAGGTGATAGAAAGGCAAAATAATTAGTTTACACAGTACAGTGTCCAAAGAACCTGTGAGATGAAAGGAGCTTTCAAACCTCTCTTTCCTCATCAACTTTGATTCCTTTTTACTTTAGCAGTTCATATAGAGACTTAGAGGAAGAGCTGTATACTTATTGACAGTTCAGATTTGAATTATTAAGGTGAACTGAAATGCCCTTGTTTCCTGCACCAGTGAACATCCCAAATGTGGCATCTGTTTTATTAGTGATGAAACTACTATTTATTCTCTCCATTCCACAGTTTTCTTGATGTTCAAGACAGTAACTTCAACAGCACCAAGGACATTGAACACACTGTATTCAAGGGACAAAACTTCTATTGTGATTGTTCAGTGGTATTCCTACCCTTGAAATTTTGAATGCCACAACCCATATTAAAATTAATAAAGTACCTATTACAATACTGATGTATGGCACTGCATATTTATTAATCTGATCTGCCACAGTCCAATATAAGATGACATAAGATATAATGAAGTCTCAGGACATTCATTAATCTAAGCAACAAAATTAGTTAGAAATTAGTAAATTAGAAATGTAGGGAATCGGACTATAATCCTATTGTCTCCATTGAACAAAAAAATCAAGCCAAGGAGATATTTGCATTGCAATGAAATCACTACAAAAATTTGCCATTATTTGTATAGCTTCAATTTAGTGTATGTTGTTGCATCAACTAAACTTTCATAAGCAATTTCTTTCACTAATAGATTTTTTTTTCTATATTACTACTATCCTGCAAAAAATAACATTTGTGTTCACTTGGTCCTGCCAAAGCCTGAAGTATCAGAACAAACCAACAGAACAATTTTCAAGGGACTATATAACATGAAAAAAAATCCATAAAGATGATGTGCGTAGAACAATAAATGTATTTGGAAACTGTGTAAGGCAGTAACAAGAACAGAAAAACCCTGTAGAATATATTCTACTGTATAGTTTAGAATTCTGTACCACTGTGTGTATGTGTCCTGCGAGTCTTTGTATACTAAAAATTTTTACGTCCATTCAACAGCCCCGTAAAACTACAATTTTATCAGTTCCAACTGAAACTATCTTCTGATATCTTGACAGCACCTCTTGTATATTATTCTGATTATATACTTAAAACACATCTTCAATAACTAGTGATTCTAGGGGAGAAAAGGGACAAGAATCTATTCAAGAATTCCAAATGCTGTACCATAGCTTATCAGCATCCATATGTATTCTTAAATAGTGATTGCAAGCACAGTGTTTTATACGCTCAATACTCAAGTGATTTGTACTGTTGACCACTGATTGTTTTACATTATATGGAAATACATACGTTGTTAGAAGCTATGTCTAAGCCATAAATTGCATAAATAGCCTGACAAACAAATTCATCATCCACTTTTAACCTTATTGCCAGTGGCCCTAGAACTTACTGAAACACTCCAGCCCTCTGAGAAACTTCAGACAGTGCCCATTTTCTAAAATCTGCAAGTCAGAGATATTTTACTTTTCCCCTTCACAGTATTCTATTTAGCTTTTTTCTGTCCTCCTAAACACAACAGTAAAAAAAAAAAAAATAGAGGCAAAAAAAACAAAAACACCAAGGAAGCCTAAAACTGTCAAGAGCTGTACTTACTGTAAATAACCATTTAATTACTTTAAAATTCCTTTGCTGGGAAACATAGAGAATTTCATAACCTCTGAAGAAGTTGCTAATTTTCCCTACTGTTCTGGATTTCACTTCTAAGCCTTTAAAACTTTCTCTTTCAAAATCTCATGTTCTTGAAAATAGACATTTTATGAAGATATGGTGTAATTGTTCTTTATAAAATGTTTTTTCTTTAGTTTTGATTTTGATTTTTTTTTCAATTCAGCATCTCCTAGCAAAAAAACAAAAGCATGACAAACGTGGTAAAGAGCAGAAACAATAACGAGAATAAATTTTCAGCAAGTTAGCAGTTTCATTCTTCATATTTTAGCTCATCATGAGCTAAACTAAAAATTATAACAAGACAAATACTGCAATTGAAGAAAATACCATTTTAAATCTGAATCATTTCTATGCTTGAAAAGTATTTGTGATCTCCTCAGAGTCCCAAAGGAGATTTCAAACTGACACAGTTCTGAAGAGCAATCAGGTGTCACTCTTTAAAAGGAGGCTTAAACATAATCAAGAAGGGCAGCTTGCCAGTTCTCCTGCAGTCCCAAGTGGACTTTGTTCCATTATGCATCCTCCCTCAGTTTCAATTCATGCTGAACTTAACTAAAAGCCTTGCTTGTGCAATTTCAGGGGTTGCATCTTGCTTGAAAATGGCAAGCAGTCAATCACTCCAGTGAGAATGGATCAAAGAAAACAGGATAAAAGATAGTGCCAATTACACCATTGCTCTTCCTAAGCTGTTCAATAAATCAGCAGCTCAGCATCTGTGATATTTTGAGAACCTCTGTTTCAAACTATTTGTAAAAATTCATTCCCGTTTAGCCCATATCTTTCAAGCCATTGAAGCAGTTGCTGCTGAAAATGTAACCCCACCTTGGCGATTAAAAAAAAAAGAAGTTACACATAAGGACTTATTCAGCCAAAGTAGAACCAGCTTTTTTACTGAAAAAGAATTTATGTATAATGACTTCATAAATGTAAGTATTTTATAACTATTTGCACTTATTTGTAATACATTTTGATTTTGTTACGAGTGGATTCTGAAGTCTTCTAAGCAGAAATTAAGACAAACTATATGTTAGTTCTTTCAGATTTAGTCAACACTGATTACTTTGTGCTATACTTGCCACTTCTAAAAATTTACCAAGGTGTCTATATTTTGCATGTGGTTAGCAGCTCCATCGTCATATGATAGTCATTGCTTTCCAAGATCTCAGCTTGTCTAAAGCTGTTTGAAAATGTAGCCCCAAATACTTTCCTGTGCATATTTCCCCATTTTTTAGAATATTAAGAATTTTTGAATTTGGACCGTTGGTTTTGGTTGTCAGAGACAGCCTTGACATCCTCTTAAATGGAGATGCCTGCAGCACCACCATAAGAAGCAATATAACTGAAATTGAACTCTGTTCTACAAACACCCCAAAAAACAGTCCAAATATAATAATAAAGAAAGAAAATGAATTGTTAGCAAGGCAGAGTTAGAAAGCCTCAGTGACTCCATTTGTATTTTCTAGGTACTTTATATCACCCTGTTTTGACCTCTATGCAACACACAGTGGTTTCAAAACCCTGCCTGATTGATTTCTCAATTTAGCACAACAGCAGCACATAAGACCATGGCCATGAGTAGGCAGATAACTTTTCAAAATAACTTGTTTTGTACCCAACTCTCAGAAAACGTTCTTTCA